>NC_139923.1:29776600-29863600 GCF_963514095.1 Eutrigla gurnardus | reverse complement strand
GAGAACAGCAGGTGCGTCAGTGCCAAGCCATGTCTCAGTTAAAAGAAGACAGTCTAACTTGTTATCTAAAATCACATCATTCATTAAAAAAGTTCTATTTAAAAGAGAGCGAACATTAAAAAGTGCCAAGTTTATGGTGACAGGTGGTTTGTTGACTGGAGTGGTGGATTGTTCTGTGAGTGGTCTGAGATTATGAATGTTCACAGAGTGGGTGTGGTAGTGTCTGATGTGGTGGTGGTGTGTAATGATTACGGGAATGGGTGAAGTGTTGGTGTGAATATGAGGTCCAAGTCCGGTGTTGTATGTATAGTGGTCAGAGGTGGAACTGAAATCATAGGAGCATGGACCTGGGGGACATCAATTGGTGGCGGACAAAGCAGCTGGTGCGGGTTTAGGGTGATTGGCATGCTGAACCCCGTATCACTTGCATGATCACAGATTGCGTGTGCAAGTTGTGGTTTATCAGCCTTGTGGAAGATGTTTCCAGCTTCAAAGAGGGCAGGAGGGAAAGGACTGAGTTCGTAACGCATAACCTCCTCCAATGATAGCTCTCCAGTTTCATCTCTTCTTCACACCACTACGCTGATTGGAGAAGATACAGATCTCCTTGTCTTACTACTTCACTATGCACAGAGAGATAGTAAGGGCGTTTATTTCAGATCAGACAAGTCAAAAGCTGATGGCAGTTTTAAAATGTATGCCGTAAACCATTTAAAAGAAGTACTTGGACATGATGTGTGTTCTCATTTGATGTTCATCCATGCTCTCACTGGCTGTGACACAACCCTCGGATCTTCGGGGTTGGCAAAAAGACTGCTTTCCAGAAGCTTGTAAAAGGGGATCCTGTCCTTCGATCTTGTGCCAATGCATTCATTGTCCCAAACCAGACCACAGAGGTGATCGATGACCTTGGGTGCCAAGTAATGGCTGTCCTCTTTGGTGGAAAGTGCACAGATTCCCTTGCAGCAATGCGATATAACATTTTCAGCAAGAAGGTTGTCTCAGCTTCATTAACTGTAACGCCTGAACGTCTGCCACCAACTGAATCTGCGACCAAATTTCACTGTCGTAGAGCATACTACCAGGTCATGGTCTGGATGGGAACAGAAGATGGTATGGATGCCCTGAACTGGGGGTGGAGCCTGCAGGACAATAGATTTGTCCCACTCATGTCAACAATGAATGTTGCTCCAGACAGTCTCTTGAAGGTCATTCATTGTAACTGTACCACTGCCTGCAAGACACTCCGCTGCTCTTGCAGAAAATATGGACTACCTTGTACTACTGTCTGTGGACCATGTCCACTTAAGGAATGTGACAATCCACATAACAAGTTTCTTCCAGAGGAGCCCGAAGATGATGATGAATAAAGACCACAATAAGTGTGGCATTTATGTTGTTCAACACCAACACCACCTTTCTAGTTTGAATAGGAACCAATTTTAACCATTTAACCAATGAAAGCTTACAGGCAGTCATTTTGAAAATGATGCCTTTCTAGCAGTTATATTTACCTAGATTTGTCGCACGTTCTTAATGTATAGAGGTACCAGAATCAGTTGAAACATTCTTTTGTAACATTTTCCATTTGAGATATAGCCATTCTAAGCTCCCGGCCGCCATTTTGGACGCCATTATGAAAATGAAGCCTTTCTGGGAGGTATATTTTCCTAGATTGTTAGTATGTTCATAAGCATATTTGCAGGTACCAGAATCAAGTGAAAAATCATTCGAATAATCTTTTTCTATTGAGATATATAGCCATTTTAAGCTTGGCCGGCCACCATTTTGGCCACCATCTTGAAAATGAAGCCTTTCCGGAAGGTGTATTTTCCTAGATTTTTAGTATGTTCGTAAGCATGTCCGGAGGTAACAGAATCAGTTGAAAATTCCTTTGCAACATTTTTTCAATTTGAGATATAGCCATTTCAAGCTCCCCGCCGCCATTTCGGCGGCCATCTTGGAAATGAGGGCTTTCTGGGAGGTATATTTTGGTATACTTTTAGTATGTTATTCAGCACACCAAATACTACTAGAATCCATTGAAAAACCTTTTGTATCAATTTTTTGGGGGTTAAGCCCTTTTTTTTCATAGATTGACTCACCTAGTGTGTAAATTGTTGATCCAGAACGTTTGACTCCATGTTTAGTTGTTGCTGGTGAATGCGTGTTAAAGGAATATTTGCACACGTTAAAGCACAACCAAGTCAACTTTAATATTAACCATGTACAATTAGAGACGGAACAAAGAGAAGCAGTAAACAGTGTACATATAAAATAGAACCTTTTGTGGATCTCAGTTTGGTGTTATTGGTTTACAAGCATCTCCAGAGAGAACGGGCCAGCAGAGCGGTCCTGAGGAAGGGTTCTCGTTGGCGTAGATCTACACCGTCTAGAAATGTTTCACATGACTTCAAGTTCTGTTCTTATTATGAGAGAGGCCACTGAGCAGCCACAAAAGAAGCATTTCATCAACATCATGAACGAATCCACACCGCTAACAGTTTATGTGCTGCAGGTTTACGCTCCTTCCCTTTAACGTTGGGCTTTGAATGCACCATGAATCCTGCAGCCAAATGCCAGATCAGAAAACTACAAGGGTTTTAGGAGTCCTTCTTCAACCGTACAACTAGTATTATTAATATCATATGAAAATAAAACACACTAAAATAGAAGTTACACTGTCAAGATGGGAATGTTTGCTTGTGTGAGGAAGTAAATTCAATGACAATTCTGAGATCAAACTTCTCTAAACAGTTATGGAAAGGAAGGTTAAAGGTCAGGGTTCAGGTCCACGACGACGTCGGCACTGAATTATAGAACATCTTTGTAATCGCTGCAACGCCCATGAGGCTTCGACCACAGGCATTTAAACAGGAAACACTGAGCCTCCTCAACACGACAGGCTGGGCCTTTAATTAAAGGGCCGGTCACCGCCACGCTTCAGTCGCTGACGGGCGAGTTCACGCCGTTGACCTCCGGAGTCGTCTGACACGTCGGTGGTGCGAGTAGATTATTATTATTATTATTATTAGCTACGATGCTTACCGCTTTTTAAATTGAACACATTTGTCGGACTAAAGAGACTTGCTGATTAATTTCGCTGCCACGACCCCGTCACATGGCCTCCCATCTCTAAACACGTCTGTCTGACTGACTGCCTGTCTGTCTGACTGCAAACAGTCGCTGTGAGGTGTTCACTGTCGCTCAGAGGAACTCAAGCTTCTCCTCTTTGTCAGGAAATATAGGAAAATAGATTCTCACAAAAACATGCATCCCTGTGAAAATGAAAGGTTTGGACAGAAGCAGAGGTGTTTGTGTGTGTGTGTGTGTGTGTGTGAGAGAGAGAGAATGAATGTGTGTGTGTGTGTGTGAGAGAGAAGGGGTCCATGTTCACTACAGAGGAACGTTGTGGTTCCAGTGTTGTTTGTGTGTTTGTTTGTTTGTTTGTTTGTGAACATCGGGGGACGAAGACAAAAGTGAAGAATCCGGTTGCAGCTCTTCAAAAGATCTTCCCTTTCTTCTTGTTCTTCTCCATTGTCCTGGCAACAAGAAGAGTGACATCATTACTTCACCATCCCAGACGAGAACTAGAAAACTGCATTTTTATTCTTTTCTCGGTCGTCATGACGACAGTTTGAGGTTTTTGGGCTTAGAAATAGAAGAAAAGCAGAACAGACACACAACTGTTTTCACGTTTGACTCATACAAAGAAAATGGAGATTGTTGGGGGCCTTCAAGGGATTCTGAAGCTTGATGGGAAAGAGGATGTCTGGCTAGGTAGCTGGGTATCTCATTAGATGGGTAGCTGGGTATCTAGGTAGCTGGGTATCTCGTTAGCTGGGTATCTAGGACATTGGGTATCTAGGTAGCTGGGTATGTAGTTAGTTGGGTAGCTGAGTATCTAGTCAACTGGGTATTTAGGTAGCTGGGTATCTAGCCAGCTGAGTATCTAGACAGCTGGGTATCTAGCCAGCTGGGTATCTAGACAGCTGGGTATCTAGGTAGCTGAGTATCTAGGTAGCTGGGTATCTAGCCAGCTGAGTATCTAGACAGCTGGGTATCTAGGTAGCTGGGTATTTAGGTAGCTGGGTATCTAGCCAGCTGAGTATCTAGCCAGCTGGGTATCTAGCCAGCTGGGTATCTAGACAGCTGGGTATCTAGGTAGCTGAGTATCTAGGTAGCTGGGTATCTAGCCAGCTGAGTATCTAGACAGCTGGGTATCTAGGTAGCTGGGTATTTAGGTAGCTGGGTATCTAGCCAGCTGAGTATCTAGACAGCTGGGTATCTAGCCAGCTGGGTATCTAGACAGCTGGGTATCTAGGTAGCTGAGTATCTAGGTAGCTGGGTATCTAGCCAGCTGAGTATCTAGACAGCTGGGTATCTAGACAGCTGGGTATCTAGGTAGCTGGGTATCTAGCCAGCTGAGTATCTAGACAGCTGGGTATCTAGACAGCTGAGTATCTAGCCAGCTGAGTATCTAGACAGCTGAGTATCTAGACAGCTGGGTATCTAGGTAGTTGGGTATCTAGCCAACTGAGTATCTAGACAGCTGAGTATCTAGACATCTGGGTATCTAGGTAGCTGAGTATCTAGCCAGCTGAGTATCTAGCCAGCTGAGTATCTAGACAGCTGGGTATCTAGGTAGCTGGGTATTTAGGTAGCTGGGTATCTAGCCAGCTGAGTATCTAGACAGCTGGGTATCTAGACAGCTGAGTATCTAGCCAGCTGAGTATCTAGACAGCTGGGTATCTAGCCAGCTGAGTATCTAGCCAGCTGAGTATCTAGACAGCTGGGTATTTAGGTAACTGGGTATCTAGTCAGCTGGGTATCTACAAAGCTAGGTCTAGACTTGCTGCCGGGTTCGGGTCAGTCAACTGCAGCAGGGTTACTGACTTGGAGGCGTCCAGTTTCTGCTGCTCCAGGATCCTCTGCTGAGCCTCCCAGTTGGCCTTCTCGTCCTCGAACACCCGCCTCTTCTCCTCCAGCTCTTTGTACTGGGCCTCCAGGTTCCGCTTCATCTGCTCGTGGCGTCGCTCCAGCTGAGGGCCAATCATAAGGTTAAATTTTTCATTTTTTTTCTGAATGGTGCTTGAATTCAACCTCCGCTGTTATTTCAGACTCACCTCAGCCTCTGAGTCCTTCAGTTTCTGCTTCTTCTCCTTCACCTTCATTTCAAACACCTGCTCCATCTCGGCCTCCATCTTTTTCATCTTCATCACATGTTCCCTGCGTTCCTCCTCCATCTGAGCCAGAGGACTCCTGCTGACCCCAGACCAGACCAGACCCTGTTAGTCCCTGTTCCTCTGATCTTCGTCATTATCATAACATCATATTATTGTGGTAGACTGCGGCCTACTTGGTGAGCTGCCCCTTGGTCTTGGAGGTGTCGACCCCGTTACAGGTGACGGCGGCAAGTTTCTTGCTGCGGTAGTTCTCATAGTGGACGTTGTTGGTGACGTCCTTGAGATCCTGCATGTGGGTCCTGTGGAAGGAGGAGGAACTAATGAGTTCCGAGTGGACCTGCCTAACCCCTAGTGGACCTGCCCAACACCTGAGTGGACCTGCCTCACCCCAACCCCCGAGTGGACCTGCCTAACCCCATCCCCCGAGTGGACCTGCCTAACCCCAACCCCCGAGTGGACCTGCCTAACCCCCGAGTGGACCTGCCCAACACCCGAGTGGACCTGCCTAACCCCTAGTGGACCTGCCCAACATCCGAGTGGACCTGCCTAACCCCAACCCCCGAGTGGACCTGCCTTACCCCAACCCCTGAGTGGACCTGCCTTACCCCAACACCCGAGTGGACCTGCCTAACCCCAACACCCGAGTGGACCTTCCCCACCCCGAGTGGACCTGCCTAACCCCTAGTGGACCTGCCTTACCCCAACCCCTGAGTGGACCTGCCTAACCCCAACCCCTGTGTGAACCTGCCTAACCCCCGAGTGGACCTGCCCAACCCCCGAGTGGACCTGCCTAACCCCAACCCCCGAGTGGACCTGCCTAACCCCAACCCCCGAGTGGACCTGCCTTACCCCAACCCCCGAGTGGACCTGCCTTACCCCAACCCCTGAGTGGACCTGCCTTACCCCAACCCCCGAGTGGACCTGCCTAACCCCAACCCCCGAGTGGACCTGCCTAACCCCAACCCCCGAGTGGACCTGCCTAACCCCAACCCCCGAGTGGACCTGCCTAACCCCAACCCCCGAGTGGACCTGCCTAACCCCAACCCCCGAGTGGACCTGCCTAACACCAACCCCCGAGTGGACCTGCCTAACCCCAACCCCTGAGTGGACCTGCCTAACCCCAACCCCTGTGTGAACCTGCCTAACCCCCGAGTGGACCTGCCCAACCCCCGAGTGGACCTGCCCAACCCCCGAGTGGACCTGCCTAACCCCTGAGTGGACCTGCCTAACCCCAACCCCTGTGTGAACCTGCCTAACCCCCGAGTGGACCTGCCCAACCCCCGAGTGGACCTGCCCAACACCCGAGTGGACCTGCCTAACACCCGAGTGGACCTGCCTAACCCCGTAGACATGCAGGTCTTACCGGATCAGCATGTTGCGTAGCACAGTGAAGTCGCAGTGTTCACCGTTCTCCACTGAAACACAGAAAGACAATAACTTTACATGAACGTCAGAATAATAATCAACACACGTAATTGTGCAACTCTGGGTAGATTGAATCCACACAGTCCCAGCAGAAATATAATAATGAAGCATATGTATTAAACCATTAATATTATTGTTATTAATCTCTATGTATGGAAGTAAAACTCATTCACTCGTGGTAATGGGGTTACAGTGAAGTTATAGTGAGGCGTCTTCATCCAATCAGAGTCGTGGTTGACATTAACGGAGACATGAGGACAACCTCACGTTTCAGTCTGTTCCAGACAGGAAGTATGTTTGAGCGTTCAGCGTGTCAGACAGGACGTGGACGGCGCTCCTCCCTCAACTCAAAGCAGCTTTACAAGTCAACAACATTCTAAGGACACTTCTGAACATAATCCTCGACGTGGAGTCGTTTTTCTGCAGGTCAGTATTTCGCTCTGTTTTGGTCTCCACCAACTCCAGTGTTTCCCAGCTAGCTGCTAACTGTGTTTTTGTTGTTGATCAGGTCGAGAAGAACCAATTCTACTGGAAACAACATGGAGAGACTTCACAGGTAAGTCTGCAGCCATGAACTAGAATCAACTAGATCTAACTAGAATCGGCTAGAATTATCACCTAGCGGTCGTTTGTCTCCGCCAACCAGTCAAGTAGCACTTTACATCCAAAAACACTTCATCATTTAATTTCATCTACGTTTCCCAGGATCACATGTTGACAGATATCCCTACAAATAATTGTGATTCATATTTTACCGGTAATCATCAAAATCTTTTTACATTTAGTTAAGGAACAAATTTTGTTATTGTGTCCCAGATAAAACACGTTTCTCTGATCATAAATCATAAATTAGGAATGAATTAATTTTAGAGGAAAAGCTAGAAGCTGAGATTCTCGTCATGATGCAAATTCACTAAAGTTACTGCGATCCGTGATCAGATGGATAAATACAAATAGATAAATAGATTGCAGCTCGACAGACTAACGGTGTTCTGATGGCAGCCGGACGGACGGTGTTCTGATTGCAGCCCGACGGACTCTGATCGCAGTCTTCAGACAACAGAACACACAACACGGTGCAGTTAGATGGTTGTGAGACTCGAGGACTCCTCAGTTGGGAATCTGTAAAAGGACTGCAGAGAAACGGAGGCCTCGTCGAGGACGCTACTCTTGATTGGTTAGCTGCCACCCGGCAGTCGGGCATCATCAGGGCGTGAATACGGAGGACACCTTACCATTGATGAAACTTAAGCCGTCCCGCCCCTTGGCATCCAAAGCCAGCCAATGACCTTCTGTCTCTTCTAGAGGAGGGAGCTCTGACGGAGGGGGGAGGGGTACGGTGTTTCAGTTACTGTCTGCGCCCAGCAGGGGGCTAAATCTGGGTCTGGAGCAGCTGGGTTTATTGTGGCTCAGACCTGGCCCACTTTGAGCCCAGAACCGGCCCAGATTCAGCCCAGATTTGGCCCGGATCAACACCATAACCTGCATTTGTCCAAGCTGGCTAAAGAGCGCGGGGCTTGTAGAGGGAGTGCGTGGTTGGAGGGGTGTTGTATGGGGGTCCAGTCTGGGGGTGCAGGTCTCAGTGGGGGGGAGTCAAAGGAAAAAAGCTCATAGAAGACATCTCGTTTGTTGATGAAACGCAGGAAACACCTGATGCAAAGTTCTTTAAAGAATTCCAATCATTTTGTGCTTTACAAGTGGACTTTGAATGGTTTCGGTCCATCAGGTGTTTGGAGCCTGGACCTCGAGCCAGGTTTAAGGCCATGACGATGATGAGCTGCAACACATTCCCGCGTTAAAAGTCTTAACATTCATGATTCCAAACCACACGTTAGCTTGATGACTGAAATGCTACATGAGAACTCATCAATCTAGAATGAATCCAGAAGCAGTGCGTTAGGATGGAGGATCCCGGTCATTGGTCCAGTGATACCGGACACCGTTCGTCCTGCACCAACACAACAAGTCCACGTCTTCCCGACGGGACTGACATTGGGACTGAGATCAGAGGGACGACGGTGTTTGATAGCATCGGAGCAAAGAAGGGAGCCGCAGCGTAAGCGCCATATTTCTACTGCTGCTAGCTTCAGCAGCTAACAGCCGCTTCTCCATGACGATCACAGCAGCATCAGACCTGGGAGGACAGCCAGCCTCAGAGCTGGTCTGCAGGATCCGGCCTGGCTTTTAGTCCTTTTTCTGTCCAATGAGGAATTATTTCTATTTTGCCTCCAAATGAGGTTGTTGTGGTCAGTCAACCCCAAGACCGGGACGGGAGGTTTTATCAGGGTTGCCAAATTAATGAGCAGAATTTCTTCCAGTGTTTTATTTAACTTTTACACCTGCAGTTTACCTTTGAGCCACACGAGGGATGATGATGAGATTAAATAAAGTGTTGGCTTGACAACCTGACGGCTAACCTGACGTCTAGCTGACAACCTGACGGCTAACCTGACGGCTATCCTGATGGCTCGTTGACAACCTGAGGGCTAATCTGACGGCTAGCATACAACCTGACGGCTAACCTGGCGGCTAGCATACAACCTGACAGCTAGCATACAACCTGACGGCTAACCTGACGGCTCGTTGACAACCTAAAATGATAAGACATAATTAGCTTCTTCAGTCTACTGAGGACACACGAGGGATTATGACAATGTTATTTTGTATTATAATAAATAATAATAATTTAAGCTCTGAGAAAAGTGTCCAGCCCAAGTCTGATTAGAGCGTTGGTTTGACCATCAGCCTAAGGAGCAGGAGGAGCAGGAAGAGGGGGAGGAAGGAAAGGAGAAGGCTGGACTGAAGTGAAAGATGGTTGGTTTACCAAAAATGCCCTCTGTCAGTCATGGAGAAGAACAGACAAAAACAGAACAAAGAGAAACAGAAAGAATGAAACAGTGACAGACTGATAAATGGGTCAGAGAGAGAACAGTGGATCATACTGAAACAACATATCCCATCATGCACTGGGCCTCTTCTCCAGCAACACTACCAGGACCGTGTGGTCGTGTTGACGGGAGGATGCTCTCTGTGGACCAGGAAGGTCCGGATCCGGTTCAACGTGGACCTCCAAGAGGCTACCCGAGGTAAGGTACAGGAGGGATTTATTACGAGTATTGAGATTCTGATCGAGTCGTCCTCGCCATCAACGCTCGCCATTATGCAACCGTTTCACCTCCACGCTAACAGAGCGGCGGCGCTCGTTGTCCGTTCAAATGTCGACACATGGACGAGCAAACCACGTTTTATTTACAGCCGACATTCACAAACATCAATTTCAATGGGGGCACAGGAGGGGGCGGGGCTTAGCCTCTATAGGCGAAGGTCACATCCAGAAACGGGGTGCAGTCGAATAGTCAAAAAATAAGGTCCTAACTCCTATTCCTAACTCCTATTCCTTGACCTCTGGGGAAAACGTCACGGGGTTAAGGAAAGACGATAGGAGAACTCAAAAGGATTTAGGAATAGTCGACCGCGGTGCTCAGAGAATCCGACCGGACTTTCACTAAACTACTTTTCTGCGCTGGAAAAACTACAATAATGGACTACAAAAAGCGCATCGTCCACTTGTCCCCCATGTTGGTTTTATAAACAGCTGGTTCACTGACCGGCTTCAGGTCCAGCAGCTCCTCCTTCCTGTTTGACGCTTTATTTACGTTTCATTTGTGGTTTTAGTTTCGTTTTTGTAAGTTTGTAACATGATTGAAATAAATAAAAATATCATTAAATTATTATCACTGTCCACACATTTATCAACACAATTCCAATTACTATATGTCTGCATGAAAGTCATATCGTTTGTTTTCATGAACGGCCGAGGTGTGCGGCACTTTAAATGTTGCTCTCGCAAAGAATTGTGGGTCGGAGTAATCTCCTTTCCTTTCGTATAGGAAGGTCCGTTGCATCCTATGCTAAAGGAGCTCTGAAAGGAAGCATTGGAGCTCCTTTCCTTTGCATTTAGAGAATTCGAACAGCTCTTATCATGGCGGCCACTTGTTTACTTCCGGGTCACTTCTTCAGTTAGGAACCTTCCTAAGAGAACTAGGGTGCAGTCGAATAGTCTTTTTTGCTTAGGAAGGTTCCTAACTGAAGAAGTGACCCGGAAGTAAACAAGTGGCCGCCATGATAAGAGCTGTTCGAATTCTCTAAATGCAAAGGAAAGGAGCTCCAATGCTTCCTTTCAGAGCTCCTTTAGCATAGGATGCAACGGACCTTCCTATGCGAAAGGAAAGGAGATTACACCGACCCACAATTCTTTGCGAGAGCAACATTTAAAGTGCCGCACACCTCGGCCGTTCATGAAAACAAACGATAGGTGCATTTACATATTTAACAATGACTTTCATGCAGACATATAGTAATTGGAATAGTGATAATAAATGTGTGTGGACAGTGATAATAATCGAATGTTTTTTGTTTTTTTTTCATTTATTTCAATCATGTTACAAATGTTTGACAAAAACGAAACTAAAACCACAAATGAAACGTAAATAAAACAACAGTCAAACAGGAAGGAGGAGCTGCTGGACGTGAAGCCGGTCAGTGAACCAGCTGTTTATAAAACCAACATGTGGAGAAGTGGACGATGCGTTTTTTGTAGTCCATTATTGTAGTTTCTCCAGCGCAGACGCACGTCAATCGCCGGTGCCGATCATCAGCTGTCAATCATCAGCGGCCGCGTTATAATGACGTAGCTTAGTGAAAGTCTGGTCGGATTCTCTGAGCACCGCGGTCGACTATTCCTAAGTCCTTTTGAGTTCTCCTATCGCCTTTCCTTAACCCCGTGACGTTTTCCCCAGAGGTCAAGGAATAGGAGTTAGGAATAGGAGTTAGGACCTTATTTTTTGACTATTCGACTGCACCCATAGACTATTCGACTCCAGCCAATCTTCATTGCATCGTTTCGTACACACACTCTGGCTCCACCTAGTGGTCAACAAACCTACCGTCGCGTTCTGACAGTTGAAGTTTGATTTACTGTCGTCCGAATAAACCCGATGTTTATTTATGATGATAGTTTGTATAACAGTTGTAATAATAATATAATAATAATAATAATAATAATAATTGTATACGTTCTCCTCTGCTTGTGTCGTATTAGCTGCTAGCTGAAACATTCAGTGTATGCACAGGGGCATTGTGGGAAACGTGCTCTAACCCTCGCCAAGCGGCATCCTGGTTTCGGGGACCTAAGGGAACCTACCTTCTGCCACGCCCCACGGGTACTGGCGACCTCTGACCTTCTTGCCGTTCACCTCGATGACCACGTTGCTGCCGACGACCGCCAGCGGCATCTTCTCCTGGCGAGGAGAGACGGAGAACGTTATCATGCTAGCTGCTAACAGCCGTCTGACGTTGGGCTGGTCAGGTCCTGTGACATCATCGGACTTTCCGTCTGGTCTGAGGAGGACCAGGACCCGGTGGTGTCGGCGGTGCTAGCTGTTTGTGAAGGTTTGTTAATAATTTCCTTTAGCTGGCATTGTCAAATTCACTAAAGTTGATTTCAACATGAAACATTTCGATGCATTTCAGAAGTTGAAATTAAAGTGCTTCTATATATTTCTTCTTCTCTTCGTCCAAAACGAGTTCAGGTTTTATACAATCTTGCATGACATCATTTCTCACACAAACTTTTATTATTATTATATATTTGAAACCTGTCTGACTGGTTTTATGTTCTCAGGACCCCCGACTGAAGCACGTTACCTTGATCTTCCTGATCAGCTTGTTGTCCTCGTCGTCCTCCGTGTCGGGGAACTCGTAAATCTTGATTTTGTGCTCCTGTATCTCTTTCATGATCTGACAAAGACAGAAATGTGATCCGGTTTACAGTCCATCATGTGATCCGTCATGTGATCTGGTTTACAGTCCGTCATGTGATCCGGTTTACAGTCCGTCATGTGATCCGGTTTACAGTCCGTCATGTGATCCGGTTTACAGTCCGTCATGTGATCCGTCATGTGATCCGGTTTACAGTCCGTCATGTGATCCGGTTTACAGTCAGTCATGTTATTTGCAGGCAACCTATTCCCTCTTGCTTGCAGTCTTAATGCTAAGCTAGGCTTATTGCCTCCTTTCTCAGACTTGACACACTTGTCGATGTTCTCGTCTAACTCGTGGAAAAGAACGCTAAAGATAGAGAAGCTAAGTCCCGCCCCTTCCTGTGGGGACGTTATTTTGTAAAAAAAAAAAACGTTCACATGTGATGTTTGTCAGTTTAAAGCTAATAAACAATAACACAGATGCTACAGGGTCCTCCCCACGGACTGGATCCAGACCAAGTCCTTACACACCTGCTTCTTAAAGAGCTGGCACTCTTCTGGGGTCAGCGTGTCGGCTTTGGCAATCAGAGGAATGACGTTGACTTTGTCGTGGAGTCTCTTCATGAACTCGATGTCCAGCGGCTTCAGACTGAAGGACAGGAAGAGAAAACCTTCAAAAGGACTGGAGTCAGCTGGAGACCCGAGACCTGCAGGAACGAGTCCTCTAGGTGAGTTACACCACACGGCAGGAACATCCACGCCTCAGGTTACTCGCTAGACGCTCCAGAGAGGAGGCGGGACTTAGCACCATGGAGTATCCTCCAGTATTGATCTGTGATTTAATATCAATAACCAGATGAAAAGGATGCTGAAATAACTCCATCATGATGGTGATCAGTAAAAAGTGCTGAGTCATGCTTTGTTAGGTCTGTCTGCAAGACCACAAGATAACTACTGTTAAAACGCTGGTTTTCTGAATGGAGTCTGGTTGATGGATGCTAGGCTACGCTAACATTGTAGCTGCTCCATCAACACTCCATATAAGGTCATCTAGACATAAATACAGCAGAGACCTTGTTGTTTGGACCACAGACAGTCTCTGGTTCCTCCACATAGTCTGGTCTGGTCTCTGGACTAATGTGGTCTACTATCTAGACCTCTGGGGGACCACAGACAGTCTCTGGTTCCTCCACATAGTCTGGTCTGGTCTCTGGACTAATGTGAGCTACTATCTAGACCTCTGGGGGACCACAGACAGTCTCTGGTTCCTCCACAGAGTCTGGTCTGGTCTCTGGACTAATGTGAGCTACTATTTAGACCTCTGGGGGACCACAGACAGTCTCTGGTTCCTCCACAGAGTCTGGTCTGGTCTCTAATGTGAGCTACTATCTAGACCTCTGGGGACCACAGACAGTCTCTGGTTCCTCCACATAGTCTGGTCTGGTCTCTGGACTAATGTGAGCTACTATTTAGACCACTGGGGGACCACAGACAGTCTCTGGTTCCTCCACATAGTCTGGTCTGGTCTCTGGACTAATGTGAGCTACTATCTAGACCTCTTGGGGACCACAGACAGTCTCTGGTTCCTCCACATAGTCTGGTCTGGTCTCTGGACTAATGTGAGCTACTATTTAGACCTCTGGGGGACCACAGACAGTCTCTGGCTCCTCCATATAGTCTGGTCTGGTCTCTGGACTAATGTGAGCTACTCTCTAGACCTCTGGGGGACCACAGACAGTCTCTGGTTCCTCCACATAGTCTGGTCTGGTCTCTGGACTAATGTGAGCTACTATCTAGACCTCTGGGGGACCACAGACAGTCTCTGGTTCCTCCACATGGTCTGGTCTGGTCTCTGGACTAATGTGAGCTACTATCTAGACCTCTGGGGGACCACAGACAGTCTCTGGTTCCTCCACATGGTCTGGTCTGGTCTCTGGACTAATGTGAGCTACTGTCTATCTGACCACAGACAGTCTGTGGTCTCTTTTATAAGAACACATCCATAGAGACTTCCTCAGTGCATCACTCTTCAGATTGAATGCAGTTCAGTGGGTCACCAGCAGAGGGCCGACCAAAGCCACACATCACATGAATCCACAATGAGGCCAGCTGAAAGCTCTCTGTCCCACATGCTCTTCTTCGGTGGTTTTGTTTTCTTTGTCGACCCCCATCAGTTCTCCACCGAGTCCCGATGACAGAAACCGAGCTGGGGGTCCAGTGTGTGCAGAATGAAATATAAATAGAATATAACTGGACATGGTCGAGGTCCCGGGAATGCAGAAACACTAAGAGGCCAACAAACAGCTGTTGAGTGGTTCACCAGGGTCAGAAGGGGCTCTGTCCAGCATCAGGGGTCCCACATAGACCAGTTCCCCCACTCAGAGTTCTGGGCACACTGACAGTGACGCTTCAGTGAGCATGACTTGTAACACAGGGGATTTATAGGGGTTCAGGTTTTACTCCTGGGAGTCCTGCAGCTGGTTCAGGACTTGACGGTGTAAACAGCTGGGAAATGCCATTCTGGCAAATTCCTGTGGAGTGGCAGGGAAACGACACGCCACGTCCTCCATCGCTACTCTGACCTCGCCCTCGTCTCAGCCTGGAAGCTGTCGAACAAAGATGGCAGCAGCAGCACGCCGCTTCACCGTCTACGTTCACCCGCCCATGTGTCGCTGCACTAAGGAGTATGAGGTCATCAGTAAAGTTGTAGCCTCGGCTGTTTGTGGGTGAACAAATGCTACAACGTTAGCAGAGTAACACACACACACACACACACATCATAAGAGAAGACGGTGTGTCTGTGCGAGACGAGAGGCCTCCAGCTCCTCTCTGATTGGCTGATTCAGAGATGGAGAGCAGAGTCTACTGAGCATGTGCAGAACTGTTATATAACCTTTGTGGGTAAATGGTAAATGACCTCATTTATATAGCGCTTTTGTCCAAAGCGCTTTACAGCAATGACTGACATTCACCCATTCATACACACATTCACACACCGACGGTGGAGTCAACCACGCAGGGCGACAGCCAGCTCGTCAGGAGCAATTAGCTCAGGGACACCCGTGTGGGTCACACACACCATCTGGTCTGGTGGTCCAGAACCACCAGGAGGAAACCTGCTTCTGAGAGGTGGAGCTGATGCTTCTCCCTACTGACCACCAGGGGGCGGCGACTCTCTCATTGTATTGAAGTCTGAAAAAATGACCCTGTCTGTGGTCCCCCAGAGGTCTACCATAGTAGCTCATAGTCCAGAGACCAGACAATGTGCCCCGCCTCCTCTCCTGTGCTAAGCCCCACCTCCTATATGGTGATGATCCTGCGGTCAAACTAGCGTGAGTAATGTGTGTGAACTCAGCTTTGGATCCATGTTTACTTCCATTGTGTAACATCATCAACCCACCCGTGGTGGCATGAATTCCCACCCGCCGTGGAATGCAGACCAACCCGCCGTGGCATGAAGTCCCACCCGCCGTGGCGTTCAGACCTATGCAGACCTACCCGCCGTGGCGTTCAGACCTATGCAGACCTACCCGCCGTGACGTGCAGACCTTCCGGCAGTGGCTTGCAGACCTACCCGTGTCCGGAGGGTGCGATGAAGTACAGGCAGCAGTGGACTCGGTTGTCCGGCATGGAGCGGCGGTTCACTCTGGACTCGGCGTTCAGGAAGTCCTCACACTTACTGTCGATGTAGTTGATGACCGGCTGCCAGCTGGAGGAGAGAAGAACCGATGAAGATGGGACGGCAGAGCATTAGGCCACGCCCACATACAATTAAGCCACGCCTACATCTTGCAGACCATTAGGCCACACCCACACCTCTCCCCTCACCAGTTGCTGTTGTCCACTGCGTCCCCGAATCCTGGCGTGTCGACAATGGTGAGAGTCAGCTGGACGCCTCCTTCCTTGATCAGCACCTTGGACTGCTCCACCTGCAACACACAGCTCCACAGGGTCAGCAGCTCCACCCTTCTCTCCTCCACCTCCACCCTTCTCTCCTCCACCTCCACCCTCCTCATCCTCCTCACCTCCACCTCCACCCTTCTCTCCTCCACCTCCAACCTCCTCTCCTCCACCCTCCTCACCTCCACCCTCCGCATCCTCCACCTCCAACCTCCTCACCTCCACCCTCCTCATCTCAATCCTCCTCACCTCCACATCCAACCTCCTCACCTCCTCATTCTCCTCACCTCCACCCTCCTCATTCTCCTCACCTCCACCTCCTCACCTCCACTCTCCTCATCCTCCTCACCTCCACCCTCCTCATCCTCCAACCTCCTCATCCTTCACCCTCCTCATCTCAATCCTCCTCACCTCCACATCCAACCTCCACCCTCCTCATTCTCCTCTACTCCACGTCCTCACCTCCACCTCCACTCTCCTCATCCTCCTCACCTCCAACCTCCTCACCTCCACCCTCCTCACCTTCACTTCCACCCTCCTCACCTCCACCCTCCTCTCCTCCACCTCCTCACCTCCACCCTCCTCACCTCCGCCTCCAACCTCCTCTCCTCCACCCTCCTCACCTCCACCCTCCTCATCTCCATCCTCCTCACCTCCACCTCCAACCTCCTCCCCTCCAACCTCCTCATCTCCAACCTCCTCTCCTCCACCCTCCTCACCTCCACTCTCCTCATCCTCCTCACCTCCACCCTCCTCATCTCCAACCTCCTCACCTCCATCCTCCTCTCCTCCACCCTCCTCCCCTCCACCCTCCTTGTGTATGTGTGTATATATATATATATATATATATATATATATATATATATATATATATATATATATATATATATATATATATATATATATATATATATATATATATATATACAGAAGCAAACTGTGTGTGTTTCTGTACGACATGTCGGCCATCTCAAAAGCAGATTTGCTTTTTCCATCGTTAGAGGAAGAAAACCAGATCGGGATGAAACCTCAAGAATGCCGTGGGTCTGAACACCAGCACTTAAAAAGGGATCTGATCCCAGGAAGTGAGCGAGCGACTAAGCGTTCCAGATTGTTCTGGAATATAAATACTCTGACCGTCTCTCCGCTCCGCCTCCGACCACAGCAGCCGGTAACCATGCCAACGGCTGCTCCTGCAGAGCCGGCGTAGCCTCCTGGACACCCGCAACAATGTCATCTTTCAGACTTCGGGGTTCATGGATCAGGGTTCATGAATCAGGGTTCATGATCAGGGTTTATGGATCAGGGTTCATGGATCAGGTTCTGCTGGTTCAGCCATGTTGAAAGCCGCTCTGAGTCTTGAATACACCTTGAAACTACATATTAGTTTTGTGTGTGTTTGTGACCTCCACTGGCTCCCTGTTGCAGCACGCATCCAATTCAAGACGATGGCACTGGCCTTCAGGGCCATCAATGGAACAGCACCCATCTACCTTCAAACACTGGTCAAACCTCACGCCCCGAAGCGAGCACTTCACTCCTCTACTTCAGCTGGCCGGCTGGTTCCACCAACGCTGAAATCAAACAAATGTGGCTCAGCAAAGTCCAGACTCTTCTCTGTTCTGGTCCTCAGTGGTGGAACGAACTCCCGACTAATGTCAGGACAGCAGAGTCACTGCCATCTTCAGGAAAAGGCTCAAGACTCACCTGTTCAGACTTCACCTCGACTCTACATAGCATGACCCACTAACACCCCCCCCCCCCCCCCCCCCTTACCTATAGCACTCTGATCGTAGCACTGTTGCTCTTGAAGTACTACTTTACTCAGATGAGGACCTAACACTTGTTCTACTTTTAGCTCTTACTTTATCGGCAATGATACGTTGTGGTTTCTTTGTTTCCTTCTTTTGACAAATGTACTTATTGTAAGTCGCTTTGGACAAAAGCTAAATGACCTAAATGTAAATGTGTGTGTGTGTGTGTGTGTGTGCTGGGTTCATGGGAACATTCTTGCCCTGCTCCTGACCTCTCAGGCCTCGGGCGGAAATACAGTCTCACCCATTTCCCTGTTTGTCTTTGTGGCCTCTTTCTAAACAATCACTGCTTCTCTATCCATCAGCCTCCTCCTCTCCTCCCCCCCTCTCCTCCTCCTCCTCTCCTCCCCTCCTCTGCTCCTCCTCCATCCTTCATTCTTGCTCTGTGTTTCTTTTTCTGGATGTGCTTCATCCTTTACCCTCGGTGTCAGCATGACGACGAGGACTGGACCAGGTGGCTTTGGAGCCTGGTAATCTGATTTCACTGTGGGATCATTTGTGTGATCCAGTAAGACCCACGTGGGCTGGTTCTCCACAGCTGGAGGAATCAGAATAAAGTATTGATCTGTGATTTAATATCAATAACCAGATGAAAAGGATGCTGAAATAACTCCATCATGATGGTGATCAGTAAAAAGTGCTGAGTCATGCTTTGTTAGGTCTGTCTGCAAGACCACAAGATAACTACTGTTAAAACGCTGGTTTTCTGAATGGAGTCTGGTTGATGGTGCTAGGCTACGCTAACATTGTAGCTGCTACATCAACACTCCAAATAAGGTCATGTAGACATAGTTGCTTTAGTCCTCCATGTTGATTCATGTGTTATAGGAAGGAGTGGAACTGGAACCGGACCAGGGCCAGGATGTTGATGAGGACTTCCTGACGGTTCGTTGGTGTTTACTCCTCACTCACATGGACCAGGAACCCTGGAGTCCAGTTCTACCTGAAGGTACCTTGAGACCAAAGACTGTCTGTGAGAGGTGTCGTCATGGCGACAACACAGTCTGTGGCTGAAGCCCAGCGTGAGAGACTTGACCCACCTGGACCGTCTTCTTGATGCGCTGGGAGGGTCCGGGGTAGTCCTTGGAGTACAGGTCAGTCAGGAACAGGGAGTTGATGAGAGTCGACTTCCCAAGACCAGATTCACCTGAGGACACGTTTAAATATCAATACAGTTAAAGATATATAGACACACACACACACACACACACACCTGCAGCCGAGCATGTGAGCCGAGGGCATTTTTATGATAAAAGGACGGTTGGCCCCTCCTGCCCCCCCCTAATATTGGTTAGGTTAGTTTGGTCAACTATGCAGCCCTCGCTGTGACCTCACAGTGACCTCGCCGCCTCCTTAGTACTCAACCTCTCCGGGGCTCCACCGTCCAGAGTGGGAGGAGCCTGAACCCATCTAAGCATCTCGGAAATCCCCCCCCATGCTCTGATATCTGTTTATCTGCCTCACTGATCCGAGTGTGTCTTAATGTCTGTCCTGTTGTTGTTCCTCACTAAGCTTGTGTGTGTGTGTGTGTGTGTGTGTGTGTGTGTGTGTGTGTGTGTGTGTGTGTGTGTGTGTGTGTGTGTGTGTGTGTGTGTGTGTGTGGATGAGATGGTCTACAGGTTTAGGATTGACCGCTTTTCCTACTGACCTTGCAGAACGCAGTTTAATCTGCTGTCTAAACCCGATACGTTACACACACACACACACTCACTCACACACACACTCACTCACACACACACACACACATTCACTCATGTCGTGTTGCGGCTCCGACTACCGTTTCACAGAACAGAGCCCTTCCCTTCTTCCCTTTCACACTAAAAGAGACGTGTGAAAGACTCACACAAACATTAGCAGTCACACGTTAGCGCCGTGTGCTAACCTTCTTGGTGACCTTTAACGGATTGTTCACAGTCTTTACAATGACTCAGCAGATTATGTAAATCATCTCACGATTGATCTCAGAATGTGTCTATGTGGAAGAAAGCCCCGCCTCCTCTCTTTATTCAACTTTATTTCATCCCTGTATTACTTCCTATACTCAGACTCTGGTACGGCTGTGTGTGTGTGTGTGTGTGTGTGTGTGTGTGTGTGTGTGTGTGTGTGTGTGTGTGTGTGTGTGTGTGTGTGTGTGTGTGTGTTCGCTCGCTCGCTCGCTCCAGTTTCTCCGTCTCTATTTTCGGATGCTCTCGTCTGCTGAGACTCATCCCCTATTCATCCCGACGTCGGCGCGTGTTGATCCCGACGTCATCGCTTATTCATCCCGACGTCGGCGCGTGTTGATCCCGACGTCATCGCTCATTCATCCCGACGTCGGCACGTGTTGATCCCGACGTCATCGCTTATTCATCCCGACGTCATCGCTTATTCATCCCGACGTCGGCGCGTGTTGATCCCGACGTCATCGCTTATTCATCCCGACGTCGGCGCGTGTTGATCCCGACGTCATCGCTTATTCATCCCGACGTCATCGCTTATTCATCTCGGCGTCATCGCTTATTCATCCCGACGTCGGCGCGTGTTGATCCCGACGTCATCGCTTATTCATCCCGACGTCATCGCTTATTCATCCCGACGTCATCGCTTATACATCCCGACATCGTCGCGTGTTGATCCCGACGTCATCGCGTGTTGATCCCGACGTCATCGTGTGTTGATCCCGACGTCGGCGCGTGTTGATCCCGACGTCATCGCGTGTTCATCCCGACGTCGGCGCGTGTTGATCCCGACGTCGGCGCGTGTTGATCCCGGCGTCATCGCGTGTTGATCCCGGCGTCATCGCGTGTTCATCCCGACCTCATCGCGTGTTGATCCAGGCGCTTATTCATCCCGACATCGTCACGTGTTCATCCCGACGTCATAGCGTGTTCGTTGTGTGGTTGTCCATCCCAGCGTTTAGATAGCACGCTGCATCACCTCGTCACTCTGATGCGGCTCTGTGACGACCTCCGTTGAGGCGTAATATTCTGTTACGGCGAGCGTTTAGAATAAAAGCGGAATACTCCCACAATGAAAATGTAGCCCAAAAGGGGGCTACAGTTTCAGTTGGATCCGGAATCCATGGACCCTGCTGGACTTGCAGATCCTTATCTTTGCCTAAACCCTGACCTTTGACCTCTGATTCAGCCAAGTGGTTAAATTCAGCCTAACAATGGAGAACTATGTTTTCCAAACATGTGGCGTTCAGCAAACACAGCATTTCTCACGACCGTCGACTCCATCGTTTAACGCCAGTGTGCCTGTGTGTGTGTGTGTGTGTGTGCTGTCAGGATGTGAGGCGGCCAGCTGCTGCCTCTGGGCTGAGAGGGGGAGGGGGGAGTCAGAGGGAGGAATGTGAGGAATTTGACTATTTGTGTTTGTTTTCTGTCTCCAAGTTAATCTTGTTACCAATAATATTGTGAGCCAGCGCCTTGTATCTGACATGACCGTGTGTCATTCTGAATGACACTCATATGACGCTCATATTCATATTCAGAACTCCATGATGATGGTGATCAGTAAAAAAGTGCTGAGTCATACTTTGTGACGTCAGTCTGCTCCATTTGTTTCCACCGTTTCTGATTCAGTGACATCAGGATGACAATCTCAACACCGAGTCGCCAGAATTCATTCCACGTTTCTGTCTCATTGGCGCTGAATCACTCATCATTTATCACTGTGTTTGTGTGAACACAGCCGGGTCTGGAGGGTCACGTGGACTCTAGTGATCAATGAAGTACTGGGCCTGATTGACAGCATGAAGCAGCAGGAAGCATCCTTTCCTTTTGGCTCCTTCAGTTCTCATCAGCTCTCTAACTGGCTCTGGTCTGGCTCCAGACTGGCTCTGGTCCGGCTCATCTCTCCAGGAGCTTCTATTGGATGTGCCAGCTGGACCAGAGAGGCAGGAAGCTGCCGTTTCCTCTCAGCGAGGCGGCCTGGGAACACATTTCTGGTGGCGTTGCTTCTCGGGGAGCGAGAAGACGAGACGGTATGAAAATATAATTTAATAATAATGTCACCATCATATCATCCTGATAACCATCTAAATGTGTATCAAACTCTTCGAATGGCAGCAAAACATTACACACACATCTGTTTTAGGGAATTAATCAATCGTCTGAAATCAGATGATCATAAATCCTGAGCAATAAGGAATACATGGGAGCATTTGGGTAGATTGAAGACGAGGTGTGCTCCAGAGTTCTGGATACGCTGCGTGGTTTAGTCGCCGAGGCCGGGAGTCCAGCAGGAGAGAGTTGCAGTAGTGGAGGCGGGAGATGACCAGTGCTTGGACCAGGAGTTGTGTTGCTCAGAACTGGAGGTTGTCTCCTGTTTGGGTCTGATATTTGGGGTTTGATCGTAGCTCCGTATACAATTCATGGGTCGTCTGCTTCTCCTGGTTTGGCCCACGTCCTCCCGGTTCTGTCCACTTCCTCCCAGTTTGGGCCATGTCCTCCCAGTTCTGTCCACTTCCTGTGTAAGCCACATTTTGTAACACCCTCTAGCCGGTAGACGGGCGGACGCAGGGAGACGGGCGGACGCAGGGAGACGGGCGGACGCAGGGAGACGGGCGGACGCAGGGAGACGGGCGGACGCAGGCAGACGGGCGGACGCAGGCAGACGGGCGGACGCAGGCAGACGGGCGGACGCAGGGAGACGGGCAGGTGAGCCGACATGCAGACAGAAGCAAACTCAACATGTTTCCAACTTACCTACAACCATTAACGTGAACTCAAACCCCCTTTTCACTGACTTCCGATACACCTGGTTGGGGAGATTGGCGAAGCCCACGTAGCCCTCCAGGTTCCGCTGCTGCAAGAAAATACAGACCAGCATGAATCATATCTATCTATCTATCTATCTATCTATCTATCTATCTATCTATCTATCTATCTATCTATCTATCTATCTATCTATCTATCTATCTATCTATCTATCTAACAACACACACTACAAGAGACAATATGAAGGTTATGCTGCCAAAATAAACATATTATCCACATAAATCATTCAAAGAAACGTTGTTGTGTTCTTTAACACTCAAACAGGCAGATGATGCAACACACCGACTCTGTGTCACTTTGGCATTTTACATGTGTCAAACAAAAATCTTCCTTTCTGTCAACCTGCAATTAGTCTGCCTGTTTCCTGCAGGACCCAGCTGGGACAAACACAAGGGGGGGCAGACCGAGACAGTTAACAGGCTCTCTGAGGACGATGCAAACAAAAGTCCACCAGACAGAAAACAAATAGGAGCCAATCAATTCCTCAAAGCAGAGATGTGAAGCTACATGGAAAAGAAAGGCTATGAAATCTCACTACATGTTGAGTCATGTCCATCCTGTTCCTCGTGTGGTCCTGGTGATGGCAGGGACCAGATCAGGGCCAGTCTCTTCATCCTGTCTCCCTCCCCATCACTCTCTCACCCCAACCACTGTCCTGCACGCTAAGTGAGGCAAACACAATAATGGCTGGCCAGTGAGCGGCCTCTGAGACTCTGTCATGCATGATGCTGATGGAGAACTGCAGCTCTGTGCTGAAAGGGGAGGGGGTCTAAGAGCATCTGCAGCTGAACTCTGGACTAATGAAAACATCACACGGGCCATCAGAAGCCATGTTACCACTGTGGATCAGTGCTACTGCACTTCTGGATGTCAGACTAATTTCTAACAGAAGTTCAGTCAGGACCACGAGGCTACCTGTCATTCTGTGTGCTGGAGCTTTACAACAGCTTTATCACAGTTTTACAACCGCAGCTTTACAGCAGCTTTACAGCAGCAGCAGCAGCAGCAGCTTTACAGCAGCTTTACAGCAGTTTTACAGCAGCAGCAGCAGCTTTACAGCAGCTTTACAGCAGCTTTACAACAGCAGCTTTACAGCAGCTTTACAGCAGCAGCTTTACAGCAGCTTTACAGCAGCAGCTTTACAACAGCTTTACAGCAGCAGCTTTACAACAGCAGCTTTACAACAGCTTTACAGCAGCTTTACAACAGCAGCTTTACAGCAGCTTTACAGCAGCTTTACAACAGCAGCTTTACAGCAGCTTTACAGCAGCAGCTTTACAGCAGCTTTACAGCAGCAGCTTTACAGCAGCTTTACAGCAGCAGCTTTACAACAGCAGCTTTACAGCAGCTTTACAACAGCAGCTTTATAGCAGTTTTACAGCAGCAGCAGCTTTACAGCAGCTTTACAACAGCAGCAGCTTTACAGCAGCAGTAGCTTTACAGCAGCAGCTTTACAGCAGATTTACAACAGCAGCTTTACAGTATCTTTACAACAGCGGCAGCTTTACAACAGCTTTACCACAGTTTTACAACAGGTTTACAGCAGCAGCAGCTTTACAACAGCTTTACAGCAGCTTTACAACAGCAGCTTTACAGCAGCTTTACAACAGCAGCTTTACAGCATCTTTACAACAGCAGCAGCTTTACAGCAGTAGCAGCTTTACAACAGCTTTACAGCATCTTTACAACAGCAGCAGCTTTACAGCTGCAGCAGCAGCTTTACAGTAGCTTCAACCACGTTTCCAGCCACCAAGGAAACCATCATGGAACCAGCCAGGGAGACCAGAATATTTGGTTTGACCTGGCTTGTGATGATATTTAGGTTCATCCTGATAATAGTAATTCACCACAATCGACCACAGGTTTTTTTTATTGGGATCCATGATAAAAATCTCCTATGGTCCATGGCAAATTCCACATATCCCACAACTGAGTGTGAAACTGGAAGGGGATCACCACCAGTGGTGACGAACAGGAAACGGGAAACGATCTACTGGACTTATCGATACTCACTGATGCAGATCAAACAGGCCAAACTCCTCTGAACAAGCCTGAAGCTCTTTCCACCATTTGCATGTTTGACCCGCCTACATACAAGTTTAGTGTGATGATGATGATGCACGCGTTATGTAAGGTGCTGCCTCTGTGATTGGCTGAAACATAACATAGATGCATGTGAATCAGAAAGCCTGTTATTTACAGGGACCTGTGCTTCTGCAGCATTTAATGTGGTTTATTTGTGATGATGTATTTAAGTATTGATCATAGTATTCATAGATCATTGATCGTTCTGGAGCTCATCATACTGGTGTGGAGGTTTTCTCACAGAGACGAGCTGTGCTGGATGATGTCCACCAGCCTCCGTTCAAAGAACAGCCATTTAAAGGGTCAACACAGAGTGGTTTGTTCTATCCACCACACAGCATCTCGTTCAACAGAAAGGCTAATTATGTTTTGCTCCGCTGGGCTGCGGCTACACAGGGGGGGGGGGGGTTTACTCAAATATAAAACCAGCACACACACACACACACACACACACACACACACACACACACACACACAGAAAACACACGGAGAACGGGAGACTCACCGCGATGCTGGGGATCGCAGTCTCCGGTCGCTCGATCATGGTCGCTCCCGTCACGACCACCCGCTCCGGGCCAGACGACCGACGCTCAAGCCGACTCGCGTCCGACAGAGGATGGACACTTCCCGGCGTGAAACCCGCGGTTCGTTCGGCGGAGAAGCGGAGCGCGTCCGGAGCCCAAAGAACGGAGCTAAGTCACGTGTGAACGGAGGTAAATCACGTGTGAATGGTTGTAAATCACATATGAATGGAGGTAGATTACATATGGCCGCTAACGGAATCCACTACGACCAGATGTAGCACGGTAAAGAAAAACAGTCCTCCACCGAAAACAAGCTGAACGGAGGGATGCCACACATCCGGCGGAGATTTTCACAATAAGACAAGTATGTTCTCATTGGGTTTTTGGCACGAGAACTGTTTTACTTTGAGATCCGATCTAACTTCTTCATCACATTGTTAATCATTTTACTCACTATATTGTCCGTGAAGCGGCTTTAAAGGGATAGTTCGGAATTTTGGACATAATCTTTTTTCCAAGTGAGCCGGTGTGTTCGAGAGTAAGGAGACGTTTTCAAGACATTTCATTCAGTTCTTCTAGTTGCCGAGTTTGCTTATGCTATGGCTAGTGCAAGTCAATCGTTCTTAGCTAGCATGGCATTAAAAACAGTCTTGCCCACTCCACAGTGCACCCGAGGCAAATCCATTAAAACACTGGACTATCGATGTACATATGTGTGTTGATAGAATGTTTGAAATAAAACCAACCTATCATTTTTAAGGATTTATGTCTCAGCAGCAGCAGCAGCAGCGTGTCATACTTCCTAGTAGGCTATGGCAGCGGCGGAGTGATATCACCTAGCACTTATAAGTTACCGGTTCTATAATAGTTTGTTTACCTGCTGTCATTGCTACAGACGCAGAGTAGCCTGCAGTGCTAGTTTCTTCAATCTCACAGAAATGGACACTTTTGGAGAATATAGTGAAACTTTTGAAGACTCTGATGAGGAGGTTTTTTCCACCCAAACCCAACCGTACCTGTACGAGCCTGAATATACAGAGGAAGAATTGCGCGAGAGGGATGCTCAAAGGGCAGAACGTGAACGAGCGTCTGTGTTGACCGAGATAGCTGGCGCTGAGAACCGGGACCGAACAAACGGAGACTGGTGGTGCCAGGAGGGAATCCCCCGCAACGCGTCCGAGGGTTTACAGGTCTACGGACGGAGCAGAGGTCCGGGTTCGCGGTGCATAATTGTGGCTTCGCGTGGCCGTGGGCTGCCCGGTGTTTGAGTGAGCTCCAAGCGCTTTTCACCCAGGTCTGAGGGCACGAGGCCCGACTGTTCGGCATGGGTCAGGTCTCTATTTACCGGAGGGATTCCCCGCAATGCGTCCGAGGGTTTACAGTTCTCCGGACGGAGCAGAGGTTCGGGTTCGCGGTACGTAATTGTGGGTTCGCGTGGCCGTGGGCTGGCCGGTGTTTGAGTGAGCTCCGAGGGCTTTTCAGACAGCCTTGGGGGCTTAAGTGCTGACAAATCGGCGGTGTTCAGGTGTGTATTTACCGGCTGGATTCCGAGCAGCGCGTCTTAGAGTTTTGAGTCCGACGGAGCAAAGTAAAATTCTGCTGCTGCTGAGAAACTAGTCCCTCAAAAAATGGATGATTCATGCGATGCAAGGTTAGTTTTGTTTCAAATATTATTCTATCAACACAGATATGTACATCGACAGTCTAGTGTTTTAATTGATTTGCCTCGGGTGCACTGTGGAGTCGGTATGAGTGTTTTTAATGCCATGCTAGCTAGAACGATTGACTTGCGCTAGCCATAGCACAAGCGAACTTGGCAACTAGAAGAACTGAATGAAATTTCTTGAAAACGTCTCCAGACGTCTCGAACACACCGGCTGAGTTGGAAAATAGGTCTTATGATCAAAATTCCGAACTATCCCTTTAATGATCGATGATATGGGCATGCATGTTCTGAACTGTTACAATGAAGCTTTAAAACTGCAGACATGCTCACATCTGTAACTGATACCAGATCAGATTCAAATGGAGACGAGGAAATCCAGTGAGCACTTCGCAGTTACTCAGTAATTTTTTCACTCAATACCTTCTTACTTCTATTTGGATGACTACTTTTACTTCAAGTCATAGTATTCTAAAGTAACAATACTCTTACTTGAGTACAGTTCTTGGTTCCTCTACCACCTCTGAAGGAAACCAGCTGGAGGCAAAGCACCACGAGCACTGACAAAAGAGGCGTATAAATCCTTATGCTCTTATTTTGAAAGGAACTGCGGCTCAGCCGGTCCACACCTCGCTCTTGACGCGCCTGGATCCATTCTCTTATTGGTCAAATGTTGTCGGCCTGGTTAGTGTGCGTGTGAGGCCTTCAAGTGCCGGAGGCCAAAATGTGCTGCCTTCAAAGACCTTTGTTAACAGCGGAACTATTACGAACAACTGAGGCGACGTGCTTGACCTTACACAGATGTGACGTCACGTCATTGTTTTAAAAACCCACTGAATATAGGAAATACACGTTCTCTGTGTGCTCCTCATGACAACAATGTATTTATGACGTTTATATGAGAGTTAACTGGATAACAGCGTTGTTGCCATGGTGATGATGTGTTCATTCCTTAAATATACCGACAAGTCATGAGTGGAAGGGACGTTAAACGCACCACGTGTCTCATAACAACTTTCCTTGTTGTTCAGCCACTTTTAGAGGAAGAAACCCAAAAAATCCAGAGCAACAAGGCCGAGGTGTTAGTCAGTTGGCGCCATCTAGTGGCAAAAAAAGCACTGGAGTCCAGCAACTCAAAGAAACACAAACAGGACTCTGCAAAGATAATTTTTGTTGAAGGTCCTTAAAGCTGCATCCTCCCTGCTGGCCAACAGGGGGCGACTCCTCTCTGGTTGTATAGACGTCTATGAGAAAATGGTCCAACTTCTCTCTGCTGGCCACCAGGGGGCGACTCCTCTCTGGTCGTATAGAAGTCTATGAGAAAATGGTCCTACTTCTCTCTGCTGGCCACCAGGGGGCGACTCCTCTCTGGTTGTATAGAAGTCTATGAGAAAATGGTCCTACTTCTCTCTGCTGGCCACCAGGGGGCGACTCCTCTCTGGTTGTATAGAAGTCTATGAGAAAATGGTCCTACTTCTCTCTTGATGTATTATCTCAGTAAACATTGTAAACATGAGTTTATGGTCTCATTTAGTACATTAGATTACTACAGTGATTCAAGTCAGTGAACTCACCACATTGATAACTGTTAGATTATTAATGTCAGAGATAATATCAGAGGAGGATTCAGATGATCCACATCCTTGGCTCCGCCCCCCACAGGTCTCATGGTCTGTTTGCACGTCTTCAGCATGAATGCTTCCACAAACTGGTTTTTATTAATTTTATTTCATATTTAAAGAAGGGGGAAGTGTTAAAATAATTGAAAGAGAAGAAATCAAACCCAGAAATTTGGTTTTGTTTGTCAAACTGCTTTTATTTAAAGGTTCAAGAACTGGAATTACAAACACAACTTTAAATAGAAAAGAAAAGCATCAGTTTACGTCACATGAAAACAGACAGACTCACTCTGGTTCAGTAATCAGCTTATACTCTACTGATGGCGGCGAGGCGTCCACATGACGCTGCAGCAGGAAGTCACACGTTTCACAGCCGGCGGTCCGGGAGAAACCCGCTAAGTAGGACCGGTTTGTAACGAGGGCATTGTTAACGAGGGCGTCGCTAACGAGGGTGTTGTTAACGAGGCCGTTGTTAACAATGTTCTGATGGAAACATGTTTCATTTCTAACAAACACATGACTTTCACCCAGGAGGTGGCTGTCGGTGTCCTGTGTGTCAACAGGGACTCTGAAAGGAGTTTAGTAGAATTTTTGTTTCTGTTTCATTTACAGCGTTTGTCACATTTAAACGTACAGTTTACACGTTTCCATGTGTTTTTGGTATCTCAGTTTGTATTTTTGCATATCGACAGACAGATAATTAACATATACACAAACAGTTCTGGTTTTTGAAGTCGCAGCATCACGACACATGAACCTGGCGGGTTATGTCCACAAAAAACTCTGATGGTGATGGTGTTGTCATGGTTACAGGTTGGACGTCTGCCCTGCGATGGACTTGGCGTCCAGGGAACTGACGAGCTTCTTCACCCACATACTCGAAGGTCTGACACACAGGGAACGCCCCGTCACCATCTTCAACCTGGACAGAGAGGAGGAGCGGTCAGAAGGAGTGGGTGTCGTCAGCAGGTAAGCCCCGCCCCCTAAAGCATCCCCTGCTTTCTGGTCTGGTGGACTCTAAATGGACCATAATGTACTAAATGAACATCATGCTGGATTGAAGAAGACTTGAAACTAGAGATTGAGACCATAAACTCATGTTTACAATGTACTGAGATAATACATCAAGAGAGAAGTAGGACCATTTTCTCATAGACTTCTATACAACCAGAGAGGAGTCGCCCCCTGGTGGCCAGCAGAGAGAAGTAGGACCATTTTCTCATAGAATTCTATACAACCAGAGAGGAGTCGCCCCCTGGTGGCCAGCAGAGAGAAGTAGGACCATTTTCTCATAGACTTCTATACAACCAGAGAGGAGTCGCCCCCTGGTGGCCAGCAGAGAGAAGTAGGACCATTTTCTCATAGACTTCTATACGACCAGAGAGGAGTCGCCCCCTGGTGGCCAGCAGAGAGAAGTAGGACCATTTTCTCATAGACTTCTATACAACCAGAGAGGAGTCGCCCCCTGGTGGCCAGCAGAGAGAATGCAGCTTTAAGGCCCTTGTGGTGGTGTCTCCTTGTACTCACAGAACGGCCGGGTTGGGGCAGCGCTGGCTGGTCCTGACGTAGCCCACCACCCTTGCACTGGGGACCTGGTCCTCGTTGAAGTTAAAGCAGCATCTCTTTGGACCTGAACCACGCAGACCTGCCAACAAATGGGTCCACAAATCAGCACACCCGGACAAGAACCAGGTATCTACTGATGGATACGGTTAAACCTTCTTACTTCATCACTCACACACAGTGTCATGTTCATGTCGGAGCATCATTTCATCAAATATTATTATTATTATTAAATATGTGCTCATGTTTAAATTAGAGTCTCTTCCATTGCTCCTTTACTTGGAACATTCTGTCAACATTAAAAAATACATCTCTGCATGTTTTTATTACAGTTTTTTTCAGTCACTAACAAGCGATTGTCCAACTAGTTGTCACATTTTTAAAACTCTAAACACAATTAGCACGGCATCGGTCTTCTGTGTCCAGACCATTCACACATTTCATGTTGTTTTCACACAATATGCAGTCAGTGAACACATTTCCACAATGCTTACATTTTCTTAACAGACAAGCTATACCTCCCAACAAAATATGGATTGTTTTTGTATTATTTATGAATGTTAACACACAACATCCCACAATAGCAAAAACAATATTCCAAACCTTAGATAAGGTATAAAAACCTCTGCTTCTGCAATGATATGAGTTCAAAAACAATATTTCTCAGCTGATAATAAACAAACAATTGAATAATTGACACACAGCTGATTTATGTTGGGTAAATTGGGCCAACCACAGCTGATTCCAGTCTGGCTTAGACTCAGTGGCAGGGGTTATTTTTTTCTACTACACTGACACTTATACAGTAAAAGGAGGACTTTGAGGAGTGATGTTTTCAGAAACAGAAACAGAAAAAGACAAACTTTTTATCTGGGCTTTTTGCTGTTGTTTTTTTGTTCAGAATGCTCTTGTGTGTTTCATGGATATTTTGTTGTAAGCAATACTGTAAAACTTCTTCTGTTCTATCATACTGTAAACAGTATTTCTACTGTACCTCCTGCAGTAAACAGTAAAGGAAAAAAAAACTGATTTGCTTTTTACTGGAATGCTTTTGAATGTGAACATTACATGTAGACATACAGTTCCCAACCAAGAAATGTCATGTAAAAACGGTGGATTGCATGTTTTACATGCAAATACCTGTAAAACCGAAACATAAAAGTCTATGCAGTTTTTGTAAACAATAGCCAGTATTTTGAAACCTGGTGTACTTTGATTGACTGCATGTATCTTGTGAAGTGAAATCAAGTGTTATTCTTTGACAGAAAGATTTCATTTTGAGTCATATTTCAAGTGTTTTGGTAAAGTTCGTGTTTTGCAGAGAAAGATGTGTTCTATTTTGAAATGAAGAGTTTGTATATATTTAACAAAGTGTGTTTTTGTATCTGAAGTATGGATAAGCGCTTGTTAGAAGATCGCAAAAACAAAGAACAAACCGCAGAAATCAGAAAGCTGGATTACTGACATCAACACAGTTATTGTTTCCTAGAAAGTTCTCTGAAAAGTATAAGTTATATCAGTATATACGTATATAAGAACAGTTAAATGTGTATTTGATGTATTTTCTTTCCACCAATGGACCAAAACCTCCAAATCAACCAGAGCATGAAAAACACTGATCAATCAGTTTTCTCTTTAAAGTGATCAATAATGTTAGAATAATAGAATAATGAGACATATTATAACCTTATCAATTACAAAGGTCACCTGTCTCACTCACTGGTCGGGTGTTAGTTAACCTGTCTCACTCACCTTCAGTCAGGGAGACGGCCAGCATCAGGACCACCAGGCACACAGCGAGACGGGAAGCAGCCATATTGAGGTGTTGTCTTCTCAGTGGAGTAGTGGATCTGTATCAGACCTCGGTCCAGTCCTCCTTTATATGGTCCAGGAGCCTCATGGGGAGACCCAGACCTTCTGCTGGGACTTCACGATGACGTGTCGCGGGCGCCCCCTCCATTGGGGATTTGCCATTTGAGTCTCATGAGGGTTAGATTAGTTCACTTCTCTAAACACACCGGTCACTGATCCTTTAAATGAAGAAGTACTTTATTCTAGTCTGATGTGATTTCCCTGAGAGCCTCACGTCACCAAAACTACCGTGGTTCTGCTTGCCGCATATTCATTTCAGTAGTGAATTTGTGCCCTCGGGGTCGGTCAAGTGGGTGCAGCTTAGAAACCTGGTTTCAGAGGGTCCAGGAGACCCCTGTGAAAGAATCCGCTTGTGTCACTGGTTCAGATGAGATTTAATCACTGTCAGTGGAGAAAGAAGTTCACAAGAAGCTGTAGAATCAGTCAAATGTTCCCGCTAATCATCAGGCTAACAAACGATAATCAGATCTCAGCAGGACTCTTGATCAGAGAAAGGAATATTAGGATGAGATGAAATTAAACCTGTGAGGTCATTTGCCCCCTGCTCCGTCCTTCGGCCTCGTGTTCGTCACACATGGCTGATCTCAGTGCAGTTTCAGTGGAAGGCGGGTTTCCACCTGTTTTTTCGCCCTCCGTTTTACGAAAAGCAGAAGTTCTTTAAAACTTCTCTCACTTCTGGTTTCCATTTAAGAGACACAAACAAACCACTATACTGCATTGTTGAAGTCCCAGATACACCAGGAACCCAGACCCCGTCCTGACTGGGAGTCTGGATTGATGGGTGCTAATCTACGCTAACATTGTAGCTGCTCCATCAACACTCCAAATCCAGCATGATTAGTAGTATTATGGTCCATAGAGTCCAACAGACCAGAAAGCAGGGGATGCTTTAGGGGGCGGGGCTTACCTACTGTATGACAGGTCTCTACCATGCTACCAATGCTAGTTAGCTACCAAGATGACTTTAACACTTGGCTGTAAAGTTGAACCTTGAATTATGAAGCTAACTTTGTTAGCGGTTTCACAACAGAATCCACATGGATCAAGATCCAGTGAGGGTGCTGGTCTGCCGCTTGTGTTCATCAGATCCACAAAACTGTCTGTGACGTTACCATGACGCCAGCCACCTCTTATCTAGTATAATATATTCCGACCCCCCTCCCTGGCCTGGTCAGTGTGTTTACATGACTAGTGACCACTAACGAGTCACTAACGAGTCAGTAACAAGGACCTGATTTCATCTGAAGATCACATTAATGACGAGATGAAGAAAGAAGCACTGATACCAATCTTAGTAAAATTAAGGATATATTACTCATAATAATAAACGAGTGTCAGGTGACCTGTGGACATAAAAAAAATATAGTTGAACATAGAATACATTACAACCAATAAGATTCCAGCAGCCACACACACAGCGGGATGGCGTAGCTTCGCGAGCTGCCGAACATGCCTGTGGCTGAAATCAGAGTATCCGAGAACATGGATGATGTGATGTTTTATTCAGACAGTTCTACAGTCACACATCTGTCAGAGAAACATAGAGCAGGAGGCAGCTAGCATCCTGCTAACATGTTAGCATACAGAGAGGTGAGTGATTGGGGGGGGGGGGGGGCAGCTTTACTAATAAAAGTAAGAATATGTACATTACACAATCTTTTACAAACTAGAAAGTAATGAAACACAAACCCAATTCAGTTTCCCCAGAGGCCTTTGCTGCTACCGGGTCTGGTGAGACCAGTAGCTAACATAAGCTCTAACGTTAGCTCACTTGAAGTGGAGTGGTTGCCAACGTGTTAGCTGGGACATCCCGTATATGGGCTGCTAGTCCCCATCGTCCAATCACAGCCTCCTTACGTAAAGTATAAACGCGGCAATTCCTTTAAAAAAAAGAAAGAATAATGTGTCTAATCTGGAGTTCAGTCGGTTCGGTATGTGGAGATACGGGAAGCAACGTCAGCAGTGACGCGCTAGCATCTGCTGCTAGCTAATGGTGCAGACAACGTGGCAGACGTAGACGCGGTTCAACGCAGTTCAACGAGGTTCTACGCGGTTCAAGGAGGACCCGGCAGCTGCAGGCCGGGCGGTTCATGACTCATCATGTCATTATTCAAACGCAGTGAAGAAGAAAAGTTTCCCTCTGATGACTCAACAAACTGAACTTTACACATGTGAACCGTCGTTCACTCTGAAAGTAGACCTGGTGGATCAGTGGACCCGGGGGATCAGTAGACTCGGTGGACCTTGAAGCCTCTTCTCCTCTTTATGAATGTGTGTTTGTAATAAAGCTTTACAGGTTTGGACCTTCACCACGGAATAAGTATGGTCAACCCTAGTTACTGTTGCTGGTCCCCCTCTGAGACCCAACACTAGGACCTGGATTAGTTTGAAAGTGGAGTCATATGAGGAAGAACACTTCAAATGTAGGCTTGAGTTTGGCAAGTGGGTATTTCTGCATTTCTGCATATTGGAGTCCAGGACCAGGACCAGGACCTGAGACAGATCCAGGACCCGAGATGGATCCAGAGGACAGACGTCTAGATAGTTGGAGAGGAATGGACGCAGAAATGATCAAATGTCAAAGTTTAAGAGACCAAATCTCAGCCTGAATTCCTCTATGGGGGTCCTCGGGGTCTTCAGGGTCCTCGGGGTCTTTATCACAGATTTTGGAGGAGTTCTATACTTGTGTTGTGTGTCTGTGTTCAGTAACTTTAGCACTTGAATTGTGTACACGTGTGTTTGTGTGAATGTGTGTTTGTTTGTGTGTGTTTGTTTCTTTGTGTGTGTATGTGAATATGTGTTTGATTGTGCGTGTGTGTTTTTGTGTGTGTGTGTGTGTGTGTGTGCGTGTTTGTTTGTGTGTGTATGTGAATGTGTGTGTGTGTATGTGTGTGTGTGTGTTTGATTGTGTGTGTGCATGTTTGTTTGTGTGTATGTGTGTGTGTTTGAGTGTGTGTGTGTGTTTTTGTGTGTGTGTGTGTGTGTGCGTGTTTGTTTGTTTGTGTGTGTATGTGTATGTGTGTGTTTGATTGTGTATGTGTGTGTTTGATTGTGTGTTAGTGTGTGTGGTTTTAAGCTGCGTTCCAAATCCCATACTAACGTGTTCCTACGAGTGTGACATCAGTGTGTTGTGCGTTCACGCTGTGTTGTGAGTGTAAACGACGAGTTGTTTAAGACGTGACAAACTCAACTGCCCACAATGCATTGCGTCTGGGCACCTGAGACTGGCTGTGAGATGTTGAGCCGGTCTGAAAGCTGAACTGTCTGCTCATAAAATCCTCGGATGCAGCCGAAGACGTTGTTCGTACGAATGTCAGACGTTTTCGCGAGAATACAACGTTCCGCATGTTCATGGGACCAAAGTACCATGACGGGAAACTTCAAAGGGTTCGATTACTGACTTCCTGTTTGTCGCCAAAGGACTCAAACCGTCGTACTTTTGTGATGCGGCACTTTGTTCCTGCGTTCGTCGTGCGTGGCTTTCTTCGTGCGTCACTTCTTCCTACGTTCTTCGTGTGTACGTTCTTTGTGTGTACATTCTTCTTGCTACGCTCTTCGTGCGTTATGTTCTCCATGCGTATGTTCTCCATGCGTACGTTCTTTGTGCGTACGTTCCTCGTGTGTACGTTCTTCGTGCGTTATGTTCTCCCTGCATACGTTCTTCGTGCATTACTTTCTTCATGCGTACGTTCTTCTTGCTATGTTCTTCATGCGTTACATTCTTCGTGTGTACGTTCTTCGTGCGTTACGTTCTTTGTGCGTTACGTTCTTCGTGGGTACGCTCTTCGTGTGTACGTTCGTTCTTCGTGTGTTCCGTTCTTCATGCGTTCCGTTCTTTGTGCGTTCTTTTTGTCCACCGTTACGTTCTTCGTGCGTGACGTTCTTCGTGCATGACGTTCTTTGTGAGTTATGTTCTTCATGTGTACGTTCGTTTTTCATGCATTACATTCTTCGTGCGTTACGTTCTTCGTGTGTTACGTTCTTCGTGTGTTACGTTCTCCGTGTGTTACGTTTGTCCGGCGGTGTTCTGGGGGCAGTGTTCTGGGGGCGGTGTTCTGGCGGCGCCGATGTTCCGCGGTGGTGATCCGCGGTGGTGATGTTCCGCGGTGGCGTTCCGCGGCAGTGTCCTGCCGGCGGTGCTCGGCTGTGGCGGTGTTCGGTGTTCCGTGGCGGCGATGTGCAGTGCTGATGGGGTTTGAGGTGCGTTAGCATGCGATTTCGAACACAGCTGGATCTTTGGGAGCACTTGTATAAAACATTCGTGGCGTACTGAACTGTGTGTGCAGTCTTCAACATGTTTCTGTATTATGAGGTTTCGCAGTTGTGTCACAATATGGCTGCTGTCAGCTGATCCATGGGATGACCGGCTGTTAGCGACGCACAAATCAAACCTGCGTAGACAGCAACTACGCTAACTGGAGAGCTACATCGGTTCATTAGCTAACAAGCTGACAACGTTGACTCCTTTAAAGAACGGCACCAGCGTTGGGGATCTTCAACATGGCCGCCAGAGGGTCCGTAGTGCCCCCCGCCGCGTGTAGCTGCACGCCTGCTTTACGTTTACTTTGGCATCGTTGTGCGATACCTTCACGTGTTCAATCTCACATGCACTAGCTGTGTTTGCTTACTCCACACTCAAGCAAGCAAGTGTATCAAGACGCTATATTAATGTTGTAAACTGATACCGCTTCCCATCATGCATCTGCAAAGAGACACCGAAGATTATGACACTGGAGGCGTCCTGAATCATGCTCGAAGCATCGCAGCGTATCTACAAACAAGCTTTTCTCCGACTTCCTGTCCCTTTATACAAGACTTTGTAAGAAACATACCATACAGTATTAAACAGGCATTTAAATGTCCTAGAAAAGTGGTGTGGCAACAATATAAATTGTATCATATAATTTTTCTCCTTTTAGAAAGACTAGTTTTGTTTTTTTTTAGAAAAAAAGACACTTGGGGTTCCTGGGACTGAGGTGGGAGGAGTCAGGTGAACGACCAATCGGCGCTCAGGAAAGAGCACGACACAAGGACACACACGGTCAGCTTAAAGGCCAGGCAGTCGCCGTGTTCTTCACTCTGATCACACAAATTATGTGTTTTCCTTTTATACAACGGTCCCTGAAGGTATCATCATAAAATAAATGTACTGACACGACGACTTAAAGGAAAGTGTGTAAACAGCTACAACCAATCAGAGGAGAGAAAACACAAAGAGTCAGTTCAACAGGAGAGTCGGAGGAGAGAGAGACAGGCAGTGTGTGTGTCTGTGTGTGTCTGTTTATGTGTGTCTCTCATCTCTTTACTCTCCACTGATCCTTCAGTCCCTCTGGATCTGGGTCATAAGTCCATCCGGATCTTGGTCATAAGTCCGTCTGGATCTTGATCATAAGTCCATCTGGATCTGGGTAATCAGTCCTTTTGGATCTTGGTCATCAGTCCTTCTGGATCTTGGTCATCAGTCCTTCTGGATCTTAGTCATAAGTCCATCTGGATCTGGGTCATAAGTCGTCCGGATCTTGGTCATAATTCCGTCTGGATCTTGGTCATCAGTCCTTCTGGATCTTGGTCATAAGTCATCTGGATCTTGGTCATAAGTCATCTGGATCTTGGTCATGAGTCCATCTGGATCTTGGTCATGAGTCCGTTTGGATCTTGGTCATCGGTCCGTCTGGATCTTGATCATCGGTCCGTCTGGATCTTGGTCATGAGTCAGTCTGGATCTTGGTCATAAGTCCGTCTGGATCTTGGTCATAAGTCGTCTGGATCTTGGTCATGAGTCCGTCTGGATCTTGGTCATCGGTCCGTCTGGATCTTGGTCATCGGTCCGTCTGGATCTTGGTCATGAGTCCGTCTGGATCTTGGTCATGAGTCCGTCTGGATCTTGGTCATCGGTCCGTCTGGATCTTGGTCATCGGTCCGTCTGGATCTTGATCATCGGTCCGTCTGGATCTTGGTCATGAGTCCGTATGGATCTTGGTCATAAGTCGTCTGGATCTTGGTCATCGGTCCGTCTGGATCTTGGTCATGAGTCCGTCTGGATCTTGGTCATGAGTCAGTCTGGATCTTGGTCATAAGTCCGTATGGATCTTGGTCATAAGTCCGTATGGATCTTGGTCATGAGTCCGTATGGATCTTGGTCATGAGTCAGTCTGGATCTTGGTCATGAGTCCGTATGGATCTTGGTCATAAGTCCGTATGGATCTTGGTCATGAGTCCGTATGGATCTTGGTCATGAGTCCGTCTGGATCTTGGTCATAAGTCCGTCTGGATCTTGGTCATGAGTCCGTCTGGATCTTGGTCATCGGTCCATCTGGATCTTGGCCATAAGTCCGTCTGGATCTTGATCATCGGTCCGTCTGGATCTTGGTCATAAGTCGCCTGGATCTTGATCATCAGGCCGTCTGGATCTTGGTCATGAGTCCGTCTGGATCCAGGTCATCCGTCCGTCTGGATCCAGGTCATCAGTCCGTCTGGATCCAGGTCATCAGTCCGTCTGGATCCAGGTAATCAGTCCGTCTGGATCCAGGTCATCAGTCCGTCTGGATCTCCGTCTCTCCAGCAGCTCCACGTATGTAAACCTGTCTTCTCTTGCGTGGTTGTCTGTTGCCACGGCAGTGTTGTAAAGAGAAAGCTTCGGTCTAAGGCTCCTCCTCCCCGGCGGAAACAGCCAATCGCATGGCGACGGACAGGTGGTCGGTGAGGCCGGCCAGCTGGGTGACGAAGCTGTACTCCTCCAGTTCCTGCAGGAGGAGAGTAGCGTCATTGAGTCTTTAGGGTCTCACTGTTTATCACAGACTGTATATGTGAAGTGGACTTCGTCATGGTGACGTCACCGTTGGTTACTGGACTACACATCGTTTACTAAAGAGGACTTGAGACCATAAAGTCATCTTTACCATGTTCACTGAGATAATAAATCAAGAGAGAAGCTCATTTTCTCATAGACTTCTATACAATCAGAGAGGAGTCAGCAGAGAGAATGTCAGGTTTGAGGATCTTCAGCTTAATCATTTCTTGCGGGTCACAGTCGCCGTTCTGGTTCAAACTGGACCAGCATATTAAGGTTTCTCTTGTTGGGAGTAAGGGGTTCATCCAGACCTTGAACTACAGAGTCACAGCCTTTACTACTACTACTACTACTACTACCACAGTTACTTCCAAAAATACTAAGAATACTACTACCACTGTCACTTCCAAAAATACTACTACCACTGGTCCCTCCAAAAATGCCATTACCAGTGTTGTACTACGAGGACTGCATCATCGCTGAGGTATCTCAGCAACATCAGATCTGACGGTTGCAGTGTATCACAGTGACTGCGTTCGGCCACAAGGGGGCAGCAGGTGACTGTGGTTCAGAGAGCAGGGGTGCAGTAGAATAGTCAAAAAGGTCCTAACTTCTATTCCTAACTCCTATTCCTAACTCCTATTCCTTGACCTCTGGGGAAAACGTCACGGGGTTAAGGAAAGGCGATAGGAGAACTTAGGATTTAGGAAAAGTCGACCGCGGTGCTCAGAGAATCCGACCGGACTTTCACTAAGCTACGTCATTAAAACGCGGCCGCTGATGATTGACAGCTGATGATCGGCACCGGTGATTGACGTGCGTCTGCGCTGGAGAAACTACAATAATGGACTACAAAAAGCGCATCGTCCACTTCTCCACATGTTGGTTTTATCAACAGCTGGTTCACTGACCGGCTTCAGGTCCAGCAGCTCCTCCTTCCTGTTTAACCGGTTGCTTTATTTACGTTTCATTTGTGGTTTTAGTTCCGTTTTTGTCAAGTTTGTAACATGATTGAAATAAATAAAAATACCATTCAATTATTATCACTGTTCATACACATTTATCAACACTATTCCAATTACTATATGTCTGCATGAAAGTTAATTTTAAATATGCAAATGCACATATAGTTTTCATGAACGGCCGAGGTGTGCGGCACTTTAAATGTTGCTCTCGCAAAGAATTGTGGGTCGGTGTAATCTCCTTTCCTATCGCATAGGAAGGTCCGTTGCATCCTATGCTAAAGGAGCTCTGAAAGGAAGCATTGGAGCTCCTTTCCTTTGCATTTAGAGAATTCGAACAGCTCTTATCATGGCGGCCACTTGTTTACTTCCGGGTCACTTCTTCAGTTAGGAACCTTCCTAAGAGAAACAGACTATTCGACTGCACCCCAGGTGATTGTCAGACTCCCCGTTCCCTTCCTGCCGGAAGTTTCAACTAGTTTTTCTTTCTCCTGTGCTGTGACATCACTTCCTGTCTCACGTGTCTCTGGAAAATGAGCACTGACTTGTGTGAATTTGATCTCAGTAGAATAAGGAAGAGAATACCCAGAGGCTCTCATGTGGTGGGCAGGTTAGCATGTATGCTAGGAGGCAGACCAGCAGGAACCACCTACCAGCTTCCAGTCCTGCTGCAGACCCTCCTCTCGGTACAACATGTAGTCAATCCGCCGGCCGTTGCCCTTCAGGGGGATCTTCCTGCCCTTCTGGTTGCTGGCGGGACACTGGTTCTTACTGGGAGGAAACACCAGGTACTCCTTCCTCCCCTCCTCATTCTCCATCACTCTGCCACAGACACACAGGGATGAGGACGAGTACCAGATCGGAGACCAAGGACCTGGTCCTGGGGTCACATCAGTCCACACAGCCAGCAAAACATAATTTCAAGGGAACAATACAGAGATGATTGTAGGTCAGTAGGACTGACAGTGTTACCATAGCGTTAGCATAGCCTAGCACCCATCTACCAGACTCCATTCAGAAAACCAGCATTTTAAAAGTGACTTCACACGTTTTACTGATCAACATCATGATGGAGTTTTTTCAGCATCCTTTTCATCTGGTTATTGATATTAAATCACAGATAAATGCTTTATTCTGGTTTCTCCAGCTGTTGTGAATCAGCCCACGTGGGTCTTGCTAGATCCAGTGAATCCAGCTTGGTGAAATCCACCGAGCACCTCTGGATGATGTCATGAACCCAGACAGGACGGGGTCTGGGTTCCTGGTGGATCTGGGACTTCAACATGTACAAAGCAGCAATATTTCAGCTGTGATGGTGCCAATGCCAAATGCCAATGATCCTGGATAAGGTGAGGCTTTGTGTTTGGTGAGAATCCAGCTGGACTAGATGTTAGATCTGGTCTGGAGGTTGGTCTGTGAATGAGTGGAAGTCGATGTGAAGAAAACAAGTTTGTGACTTACTTTTGTAAACTTTCAGGGGAGCCGACCTCGTCATCATAAAGGCCACTGGGATCCAGTAGAGTTCCTGTAGATTGACATGCAGACCGTCAGGTGATCAGCAGGTCAACATTGACTGAGGTTCATTGATTATATTTCTGTAGCATGTTTATTGATCTAAGCCAGCGCATCCTTAGTCAGACCCCCATGAACCTGGATCCCAGCCCTCAGACAGGATGTGAGAATGTGTCCCCTGCTCATACATATGTTGCTATTTAAATCCATGAGGACCTGGTTTTCAGCCTGTGGTCAACATTTTTATCATGAACACCAGCAGCTGGAACAGTTATGAATGAAGCCTTTCATTTCCACAGCTTCAGACGTGTGGTTTTTACTTCCATGCCGCTGGTTTTAACCAACATGTTGCCATAATTCCCACGCTATTTGAATGCAGCACAGGCCTGCAGGTTGTCCGTGTATCTGTCTGGCCGGTCAATATTATCGGACTCCTGTAATCTACAGCGTCAGAACAACGTGACCATAGCTGTCGTATTCATTCACATCAAATCTGCTTTGGATAATCTTTATGAAAGGGATCAGCTTCCTGCCGTCTTTCATCTGTTCCTTCTTCTCTTCTAGCCTCCGTTTTCCTCCCGTCTCGTAGCAGCCAGACCAGAGACCGAGATCTGTTCCCCCAGATCGCCCGGCAACGAGTCCCTGTCAAATAAATAAGCCCTGCACACGAGCCCTTTCACTGCGTCCTGCCCACACGGTCCCCGAAATACCGCTGGACTAAATAAACCCTCCCATCCAGACCCAAACCACCCCCCCCCCCCCCCCCCAGCCTAAATAAACCCTCCCATCCAGTGTGTGTGTGTGTTGTTACCCAGAGCCCATGGCTTGTCCTCCCCCGGACCCAGGCGACACGGGTCCTTGTAGTGAGTAAAAAGTGCATGTTGCTGCTCCAGCTTGTCCTCTGAAAACAAACACACTCACAGTTTTAGTCTCATACGTCACAAAGCAGATTTTCCTGTCTCAGTAATTAAACCGGCAACAGGAAGTCCATAAGCAAGCGTGAATGATCCGGTAACCAAGTCCGTCTAGTGGACTCTTCTAGTGGAGAAAGCATGGTCAAGTCCCTCTAGTGATGTTATCTATGGAGACAACAGTTTGAAATAGGTCCACTATACTGCTTAATTGGCTGCAATGTCAGACTTATTAGAGGTGTCAACAGTGTGTGAAGGACCCAACAGAGACCTGGGGCCTGTACTACGAAGCAGGATTTGGGCTTAGTGAGGTAACTTAAGCGTTAACTCTGGGTTTTCCGTCCTACGACGCTGGTTCACTTCTTACCGGGGTAGATCGCCATGGTAACTTACGCTGTGGAGCTAACCTGCTCCACAGCGCCGACTGACCAATCAGCTGTCTTGGTGCGCGGATATAAAAAAGAAGAAGCTCGGTGGATCGTGAGAGGGTCTCGTAGGAGAACTATAGAGTGTACGGAGACCGGCAAAACCCTTTTTCTGTCCCTGACGATGTTTTATATGAGAGATCCAGATTCTCATCAGAGGGAAAGACTTTTCTGTGTCAGCGTACAGCCTACTGACCACTATGAATTATGTTTTTATATTTATTTGATTTGCTCCCAAGTCCGTTTTACACCGCCGGGATTGCAGCTGAAAGAATGAGGCTGATATTGTCATAAACCACGTTATAAGAATACATCCAAGCAACACATTCATCATTTTAAAGTTATATGTTTGGCCTTTTATTGCTGAAGGACATCATAAGAGTTAAAGGGACGAGAGAGAGCGACGACATGATTTAAATGACGGCCGAAGGGCGGATTCAAACCGGGGCCGCTGCAAGGAGCCTCGTAACATGGGGCGGCAACTCTACCACTAAACTATCAGCGAAGTTGAAAATAACATGTAATCAGTCAGATCTAGTAGTGCCCTTATGATGGGGCAGTCATATTATACTACTAATACTATTAATACGACTTCCGCATCCACACAGTCGGTGAGGTTTTGCCAGCTGTCCTTCCTGCATTTAGCAGATGACACTGTTGCCTTTTGCCTGCATTATATGTTTAACTTCTTCGTATTTCTGTAAGATTATGGTTCGCTCCTCGTACGTGAAATACGCCGCTCCGCTGCCGTAGACTGATCCATGTATGTGATTGGTCAAATGCTGCAAACGCCGCCTCTTTCATGTGCACGCGCTCATAGCTGGACAGGTAAACCCTGGGTTGAGTTAACGAGTTGATAACCAGCTTCGTGTGACCGCTTATCTCCGATTGCCTTTGTTAGGGTAACTTAAGCTGGATCTCTGAAAGATACCCTGGGTATGTTGAACTCGCTTCGTAGTACAGGCCCCTGGTCTTAGCTACTGTTCGCTTGATCCGGTGTGTCTTTTGTTGTGTCTAACCAAGTCTCGACCTGAAACCTTGCATTTCATCCACATTGTGGAAATAAGGGTAATATTCAGCCATTACATTGTACGTCTTCTGGGTCGGCGAGGCTTCGGTCATCCATTGCGACCAACACTCATCTGATCGTTCAGCAGCAAAAGGACCAGTACTGAACCAGTTTAAGACCAGTGGTCATTTAGACACAAATACATGGACAACAGGGTCCAGGTCCACCCTTTAAAGTGTTTCTGATGAGTCATCCGTTTCTACACCGTAGTTTAGCTTCAAGCTTTTATCATTAATGCTACATTGATTAATATTTGATTGGTTTCCCTGTGAAAGCCCCATGCAACCATCCTGTACAGATCCATAAGAGGTCTGACCTGCACTTTTATAAATGATACATTATGGACTCACAGCTTCCTTGGTTTTATATGATGTCCAGGTCGGAAGAGATATTGAGAGATGAAAGCTTCATCGTGCTGTTGAGATCAATACAAAGTTGAGAATATATTGATTGAGGCCCAAAACGAGGCGTACCTGAGGAGCAGTTATCAAAGTTGAGGTCTCCCAGGACCACATCGAAGGCCACCAGGTCTTCCAGCACCTTCTCTCCTTCAGGTGGTTGTGACGAGGATCGCCGAAACTCCGCCCCCCACTGGAGCAACAGGTCCAGCTGCTCACAGCGGACAGAAGCATCACCTGGAAGACAGACAAAAGGAGGAAGCCAATGAAGACGGTATAGAAAGCTCTAACAGTCCAACATAATGATACAGACCAATGCCACCCTCTGAAGACATCGGTAAACCTGATGGTACCTGAACCTACTTACGTGGTTTTGTTACCTGGACCCAACTAAGTGGTTTTGTTGGCTGGACCCAACTAAGTGGTTTTGTTGGCTGGACCCAACTAAGTGGTTTTGTTACCTGGCCTGTCTGGTAACTGAACTGGTCTGGTGGTCTGATGATGGAAGCCCTGATGGAGACTGGCCCTTTGTTCCTTTCCTTACTGAATGTCAGTAACTCACTAAAGCATCCAGCAGATCTATGACCAGCGTTAGTGGCGTAATATGAAGTCACTGTTTAGCTTGGGCAGCGGTTTTTTTGGAGCTGCCAGTAAATGTGAAGGATGGGCGAGAGAAGGGAGGAGGTGAGAGAGTGATGGAGAGAGAACAGCTGACTAGTGGAGAGTTAGAAGAAACAAAGAGGTGTGAAGATATTGCTGGCTGAGTAGGTGGTGTTGGCTTTGATCCTCTCAGCTCGAGTACATGTTTCTCTTTGTGCTGCTGGTCCACTTCCACCACGCTGACGGTTGCGGGGGTGTGTTGTACATTTGTGTGGTTCATTTTAGTGAGAACTTGTGAAAGGAAGACTTGTCTGGAAAGCTCGGATGATGCATAGAGTTATCATATAAAATCCAGAGCCAAAGTAATAAGCAGGATTATTATTCCAACTATCCCGACTATCAAATATGGCAGAACTGTCTTGTTCCAAAGGTTTCTCCGAATCCAAAGCAGACTCCGACTCTTTTCTACCAGCGGCCATCAAACTCTTTAGCTCCTCCCCCTTCTGCAGGAGGGACCGCTTAAACATCAGACAACATCCATATCCATATCACCAACACTGAACACCTCTAGAGTCTCCATCTAACCCAGGGACATATTTACACTAAACACCTCTAGTCTCCATCTAACACGGTGACATATTAACACTAAACACCTCTAGTCTCCATCTAACACGGTGACATATTAACACTAAACACCTCTAGTCTCTATCTAACACGGTGACGTATTTACACTAAACACCTCTAGAGACTCCATCTAACCCAGGGACGTATTTACACTAAACACCTCTATAGTCTCTATCTAACACGGTGACGTATTTACACTAAACACCTATAGTCTCTATCTAACACGGTGACGTATTTACACTAAACACCTCTAGAGTCTCCATCTAACACGGTGACGTATTTACACTAAACACCTCTAGTCTCTATCTAACATGGTGACGTATTTACACTAAACACCTCTAGAGTCTCCATCTAACACGGTGACGTATTTACACTAAACACCTCTAGAGTCTCCATCTAACACGGTGACGTATTTACACTAAACACCTCTAGAGTCTCCATCTAACACGGTGACGTATTTACACTAAACACCTCTAGTCTCTATCTAACATGGTGACGTATTTACACTAAACACCTCTAGAGTCTCCATCTAACACGGTGACGTATTTACACTAAACACATCTAGAGTCTCCATCTAACACGGTGACGTATTTACACTAAACACCTCTAGAGTCTCCATCTAACACGGTGACGTATTTACACTAAACACCTCTAGAGTCTCCATCTAACACGGTGACGTATTTACACTAAACACCTCTAGTCTCTATCTAACATGGTGACGTATTTACACTAAACACCTCTAGAGTCTCCATCTAACACGGTGACGTATTTACACTAAACACCTCTAGTCTCCATCTAACACGGTGACGTATTTACACTAAACACCTCTAGAGTCTCCATCTAACACGGTGACATATTTACACTAAACACCTCTAGAGTCTCCATCTAACACGGTGACGTATTTACACTAAACACATCTAGAGTCTCCATCTAACACGGTGACGTATTTACACTAAACACCTCTAGAGTCTCCATCTAACACGGTGACGTATTTACACTAAACACCTCTAGTCTCTATCTAACATGGTGACGTATTTACACTAAACACCTCTAGAGTCTCCATCTAACACGGTGACGTATTTACACTAAACACCTCTAGTCTTCATCTAACACGGTGACGTATTTACACTAAACACCTCTAGAGTCTCCATCTAACACGGTGACGTATTTACACTAAACACCTCTAGAGTCTCTATCTAACACGGTGACGTATTTACACTAAACACCTCTAGTCTCTATCTAACACGGTGACGTATTTACACTAAACACCTCTAGTCTCTATCTAACACGGTGACATATTAACACTAAACACCTCTAGTCTCTATCTAACTCAGTGACGTATTTACACTAAACACCTCTAGTCTCTATCTAACACGGTGACGTATTTACACTAAACACCTCTAGTCTCTAACTAACTCGGTGACGTATTTACACTAAACACCTCTAGAGTCTCCATCTAACACGGTGACGTATTTACACTAACCACCTCTAGTCTCTATCTAACACGGTGACATATTAACACTAAACACCTCTAGTCTCCATCTCAGGGCCGGCCCGTGGCATAGGCTGTATAGGCAAATGCTAAGGGCGCCACGCCAGTGCCAAAAATGGTAAAAAAAAAAAAAAAAAAAAAAAAGTTGGTACAAGAAATAATCCCACGTTAATTAAAATGCAAAGCAAAGCCTATTTAATAGAAATAATAGTTGTAACAACATTACAACTCCCCCCCCCCCCCCCCCCATGCACGGTGCGCCCCCTCCCTTCCCGTATCATGATTCTTTTTGGACGTCACCACATCAAAAAATCAACACAAGATGTCAAAACGGCCAAAACTGTCGGGTGCCCAGGGAAGAAAAAAAAGAAAAGAAGAGGAGGAGAAACAAGAAAAAGACAGAGGTAATGTTACATGAAATTATTTATCTGTTACAGATAGACACCTGGCTTTTTAGCATTAGGATAACGTTACATGATTCGCTAATTGCTAATCAATAAATAGCTAACGTTAGTTGACTGTTTTAACGTCAGTTAATATTGTGGAGGGGGCTAAGTTGTTATGGAAAGTAATAATGTAACGTTAGGTAATTACAGTACTCCTACCTTACATTCCTCAGGGACATTTATTAGATCTTTTAAGCAGGTGTTTACATTTGTTTACATTTTTATTGCCTTCTGGTTAGCTCACGTTTGCCCTGCTGGTAATAGTGACTTTTCCACCCCTTTATATATTATAGTTGTAAGCCTAGTTGTTAAAGTGCACATCATTAATGTTAATTAAGCAATATCACATGAGAGAGAATGCTGTTTTGAATATGAGCACTGCTGTGATTCGGTCAAAGATAATCATAACATAACATTCTCATATATATTACTGCTACTTTGCCTTCTGCTATTCAGCATTTCACTGTAATGATGACAATAAATTGAATCTAATCTAATTTGCATATCAGTTAACATCATACATATATCTCTTTGGTTTTTCATTTATATTATATCATTTCATTTTATTCCTGGAATCATATGTTTTTATTATTAGACTGTAATACTCAATGGTGTCACATACTCCTCTCTTCAGATGCACTGTTGAAGTTTCTAAATCCCACCCCTGGGCCATCGACCACATCTACCACATCTACCACTGCTGCCTCCACCTCAGCAGCACAACCCAGCCATGATGCAGCAGCATCAAGCTGTCTTCCTGTTGCCCCCACCTTTAATATCTTGTCTTGTTTTGTGCAGTGCCTTATTTATATTGTATTTTTAATTTATTTTATGCAACTTGTTGACACGTTTTATTTTGTGTTTAGTTAGATCTTATACTTAAGACTATTTATGAATGTATGTAAAAATGGTTGTATTTCATATATTCATTTTATTTTTTGTATTCATTTATTTATTCATAATTTTTTTTATCTTGTTAACTATTGTGATTGTGAATTAGCTTTCTTTAAGTAAAAAAAAAGGTCAAAGACAAAGCTATTCGGTTTCTTGTGAGTATATACACTACACTGCCGATGCAAGGGGGGCGCCACCTAAAATCTTGCCTAGGGCTCCAGATTGGTTAGGGCCGGGCCTGCTCCATCTAACTCAGTGACGTATTAACACTAAACACCTCTAGTCTCTATCTAACTCAGTGACGTATTTACACTAAACACCTCTAGTCTCTATCTAACTCAGTGACGTATTTACACTAAACACCTCTAGTCTCTATCTAACTCAGTGACGTATTTACACTAAACACCTCTAGTCTCTATCTAACTCAGTGACGTATTTACACTAAACACCTCTAGAGTCTCCATCTAACACGGTGACGTATTTCCAGTGAAACAGAATATCAGATGGAACATGACGTTGATTTGATGGTTGGGAAGATGAGCTTACCACCTTCTCTGGCTCTGATTGGTGGATGGACAGATAACTGGATACGATTGGTTGGTACGAGCTGATAGACAGACAGAGATTCGATCTAATCATTTTTCATTCCAGCGTGACCTGAAAGTTAAGCTAGCTTGCTAATTCCACCATGTTTAATGCTACGCTGGTGACGTGTGTTGTCACCATAACAACAATAACCATTTCCTTTTGTAGGAGTCACATGACCACTGAAAGCAGGTGACGTGTCCGTTGTATTTGAGTATTGCTCTGCATCATGCATCTGGCTTCCAGGCAGAGAGATGACTCCTCCCTCCCAGAGAAAAACCAGGTCTGTGGGCTCCAACCCCCCCCCCCCCACGGCTTTGTGTTTGATATATCTTTAGCAGCAGCCCTGGCACTGCTATTTTTAGCCCTGAGAGAAGCGTGGAAGCCCAGAATAGCAGCCGGGGGGGGGGGGGGGGGGGGGGCATGTCTTTGGTAAAAAATGAGGGAGGCATCGACCGGAGGCTTTAAATAGAGCTGTGATGCCGTAAACAGCTTGAGCCTGTCGCCATGGGAACAGCAGGAGTAGGAACGCAGGTCTTGATGTGTCCATTTATCCAACACACACACATGCAGGGATATGTGTGTGTATGTGTGTTGGACGGTTGTATCTGATGCAGTGTCACATAAAAACATGTGAAAAACAAACGTGTGTATGTGTGTGTGTGTGTGTGTGTGTGTGTGTACCTTCTATGGCGTGGAGGTGCGTACATGTCAGATATCCCACAACCCTTTGCTCCTGGTGGGAGGTGCCCACATGAACCTGCAGGAGAACCAAACGTGACAGGATGTCAGTTTAACGAGGCGACATCGCGGCAGTTACATCACACGTGGTGGAGCTGTATTGATCGCATGGGCCGATCAATACAGCACATCGCATTCACTGAAGGAAAGAAAACATCATTATTAGAGATCTGGATCTCACTGCACATAAATCTCAGTCTCAGTCTGTCCTGTCTCAAAGACTCCTTCAAATTCAGCTTCAGATTTGCATTTTCTTTTCCAGGTCCGGGGTCTACGGTGGATCCCCATACTGAAGCATCGACTAAATATCTGGTAAACAAGCGTTGTAATAGTGTTTGATTCACATTCAACCTGATTTCCTTCTAGTTTAGAGGAATCTTCCTCTTCCTCTTTAGTTAATTTTGTTAAAAAGTATTTAAGGAATTTAAAGAAATGTTAAGGGGCAAAAATGAACAGCTGAAGTTTACATTTTGTATTTGTATTATTGTCATGTGCCAGCTTTCACTATTTCAAGTGTAATAACATGAAGAGAAGAGAGAACAGATAGAAAAGGGGAAAACCTGGTGAAGATCCGAACTCCTCCAACATCACCTGGTTTTAATCAGACGACGTGGTTCATGGAGGACGGAGGACTTACGGGGGCGGGGCCACCGACACCTTGGTCTCGGAGGGGCTCAGTAATAAGGTTTCTATGTGTAACGTACATAACAGGAAGTTGCCGTTTTCCCAGTTCTGAATGAAAGCTGCTCTAAAAGCCGGCGGTCTGTTGAGGTTTCTGACCTGAATAATCCTCCAAAACCGCCCCCTTTCTGTTGATCTGGTTATTTAGTATTTAGCAGAAGAACAGCTGGACTTTGGATGTTGTCCCTGATCCTGAACCAGGGTTCCAGGTCACGTGACCTGCTGACTCCACATTGCTCACTGGTCACAGTCGCAGTCCGCAGAAATTCAGACGTGAGATCCATCTTACCTGGTTTCAAAGGACCGAACTGGTTTCAAAGGACCGAACTGGTTTCAAAGGACCAACCTGGTTTCAAAGGACCTAACTGGTTTCAAAACACCAAAGAGACTGGGGAGCGGGAGGCTGGACTTACTGTCCACACATCAGGACAGAGTTGAAGAGATTTGTCATTTACATACAGGTCAACTAAGACTACAAACAGTTAGCGAAGGAGCTAACTTTAGCGTTAGCTACCAGCTAACAGAGTACTGGTCTGTTAGCTGGACACACTGTGGTCCAATCTAGAAACATAGTAGGTCTCAAAATGAGGATATGAGCTTTTCTTTCACACAAACTATAGAAATAAGGATTCAAGGTATCCAACATTTAAAACTATAGCCAGCCCTACTGTGACATCATGGATGGATTACTGAAGGCTCTACCAGGCACCGGCCCAGGGGCCCAAAGTCTGAAAAATGTCTCTCGGGGACAAAAAGCAAACAGGAAGTGAGTCAGAAGGAGCACCAGAAGCAGAAACCACATCTTTGAAGGGGCTTCTGTTGCTGTGCAACGCTCCCATTCAGTCAAACCAATCTGCATATTTAACCATCTCTGAAAATCTCAGTGAAGAACCAAGTCTGAGCCGTGGAGCTGAACCCCCACTGAGCTCGGGACAGTTGGAGACTGACCATCACTGACAGTGGTTTTGGCTCGGGATCTGTGCAGAGATCCCGATCATTAGCGTAAATAGCTTGACTATGGTAGCCGGTAACAGGAAGCTCACAGATGGAAGCAGAGACTCATAGCAGAGACGTGGGAAGCGTGAGTAATGTGAGTAGCGTGGGTAACATGGGTAACGTAGGTAGGGTGAGTAGCGTGGGTAACATGAGTAGCATGGGTAATGTGAGGAGAGTGGGTAACGTGAGTAGCGTGGGTAATGTGGGTAGCGTGGGTAGCGTGGGTAATGTGGGTAATGTGGGTAGCGTGGGTAGCGTGGGTAATGTGAGTAACATGAGTAACGTGAGTAGCTTGAGTAGCGTGGGTAACGTGGGTAGCGTGAGTAACGTGGCTAGCGTGGGTAGCGTGAGTAGCGTGAGTATTATGGGTAACGTGAGTAGTGTGGGTAACATGGGTAACGTGGGTAACGTGAGTACTGTGAGTAACGTGAGTAGAGTGGGTAACGTGAGTAGCGTGAGTAACGGGGTAGCGTGGGTAACGTGCGTAACGTGGGTAACGTGAGTAGCGTGGGTAGTGTGGGTAACGTGAGTAAAGTGGGTAGTGTGGGTAACGTGAGTAACGTGAGTAAAGTGAGTAGCGTGGGTAATGTGGGTAACATGAGTAAAGTGGGTAACGTGAGTAACGTGGGTAGCGTGGGTAACGTGAGTAACGTAAGTAACGTGGGTAACGTGAGCGACGTGGGCAACGTGGGTAGCATGGGTAACGTGGGTACCGTGGGTAACGTGAGTAGTGTGGGTAACGTGAGTAGCGTGGGTAATGTGTGTGCAGAGATCCCGATCATTAGCGTAAATAGCTTGACTATGGTAGCCGGTAACAGGAAGCTCACAGCTGGAAGCAGAGACTCATAGCAGAGACGTGGGAGGTGTGAGTAACGTGAGTTGCGTGGGTAACGTTGGTAACGTGGGTAACGTGGGTAACGTAGGTAGCGTGAGTAGAGTGGGTAACTTGAGTAATGTGGGTAGAGTGGGTAGCGTGGGTAACATGAGTAAAGTGGGTAGCGTGGGTAACGTGAGTAACGTGGATAACCTGGGTAACGGGGGTAGCGTGGGTAACGTGGATAACGTGGGTAGTGTGGGTAACGTGGGTAACGTGGGTAACATGAGTAAAGTGGGTAATGTGGATAGCGTGGGTAACGTGAGTAACGTGGATAACCTGGGTAACGGGAGTAACGTGGGTAGCGTGGATAACGTGGGTAGTGTGGGTAACGTGGGTAACGTGGGTGGTGTGGTTAACGTGGGTAACATGAGTAAAGTGGGTAATGTGGGTAACATGAGTAGCGTGGGTAACGTGAATAGCATGGGTAATGTGAGTAGCGTGAGTAGCGTGGGTAACGTGGGTAGCGTGGGTAACATGGGTAACATGAGTAAAGTGGGTAACGTGGGTAGCGTGGGTAACGTGAGTAACGTGAGTAACGTGAGTAACGTGGGTAACGTGAGTAACGTAAGTAACGTGGGTAATGTGAGTAGGTAGTGTGGGTAACAGGTCCCATGGTGGACCCAGGAAGAGGCAGGGCTTAGCCTCTCTATTCTACGACTTGTTTTTCTGTTTCTTCTTTTTGTCTCTCGTTTAATATTTCAGGAGCTTATCTCTGCTTCAATAGGTGTGTGTGCAGCCTGAAACCGACAAGAAGCCTGATGGGTTCTTTGTGTTTGTGTGTGTGTGTGTGTGTGTGTATATATATACATACATATTGTATATATAAGACAGAAGAGTCCTGCGTAGGAGAACAAAGAGCAGAGATCTTCCCATTGACTTCCATGCTGTCCAGCCCAGATGTGCGTGTCCCTGTTTAATCCGTAGTAATGCAGTCAGACTGTGTGTTTACACACAAACACAGCTCTTCAACGGTGCACTTAGTTGGAAATAATTCTGAGAGGGGATAAATGTTGAGAGTGAAGAGCTTTAATTACAGAGGCAGCGCTGGCTCTCCCTGCAGGGAGACGTTTATTAATTAATATTCTGTGTCTCTCTCCTTCTAGTGCATCATTTCCCACAAAGGAGAGAATTCAGATTGATGCTGCTGACCTGCTGCTGCTCTCCAGGTAAATACGTCCACGGGGAAATCTCCACACGGCTCCTCCTAAACGAGAGGAACCGCTGGGAACATAGCAGAGGACGTCTGGAGGCACAACTCTGTCATCCACTGCTCTTTTCTACAAACCAAGTGTGTTCTAATAACACACAAAAATCATGGGCTCTAGACCTGAGCGTGAAATAAAGTCATAAAGAACAAATAAAGTGACGCCTTAGAGGAATTAGAACGTTAGCAGACAAACCTACTGCCAGACAGAAACATCCATATAAACTGATTATGCAGTTAATAAACTGATCACCTGCAGCACACCAATTACTTCCTGTGTACAGACAGTCTATTGGAAGTGGATGTAGCCATGGTGACTTCACCCGGTCATTTGACTGACAGGGAAACAGGAAGGAGTTCACACAACACAAAACTCATCACTTTAACGACGACTTGTGACTGTTGGTGATTGAAAAGAACAAACCAGGATGTGTGAAGAGAAACCCGGCGTGAACATCAGGTACATCTAACGAGCTGCGTCTAATGAGCTGCATCTAACGAGCTGCGCCTAACAAGATGCATCGCAGCTGGCACCGAAGTGATGAGCGAGAATGACCAAAGGGGAGGCGAGGGTGGTCCGGATGGAGCAGCGAGTCAACAGCCGACACCTGGCTGGGAGACCTGGGTAATCAAGACGCCGAGCAAATCTAACACTGCACACTGTTGATGACATCAACACGAGAACGTAGTACAAAATAAAGAGTCGAGGATCTAAGAGTCGCGACGACCCTCGTCAAATCGCCACGCCCGTTCAGTGACGCTTGGCGTCTGATACAAACACGACGATCAACACTGAGCATCCGTATGAGGCGCAGCAGACATTCATGTCGTCATCAGATAGTCAGAGCGGCTGACATAGTAAAGAGAGAGGAGGTGGTGGACTTTCACCCAGGAGGCATAACTAGTTCACCAACGCCATGATATAATACATTTAACAAACATATGTATGTTTTGTAACAAATGTACTTTTGTAGATCAGTTAGCAGAGCTTTGCTAGCAGCCATGCTTCAATGAAAGCTAGCCTACTCACACTGCAGCGAGGAAAATAACAAGAGACTTTTATTGTGAAGAATTTATAAGAAATTAAATGTGTTATCCGCTGTTGTTGACCATGCCATGTATACATATATTGATCTAACCACAATTTGACCAACAGGTCACACATGTGGACACAGCTGAGGTCCGATCTGGTGCATCTGACAGAAAAGACAAGAGCAACCAGACCACACTCTGCTAGAAAGAGGGGGGTGTGTTTAACACGGTTGGCAGTATAAGCAGTTGGCAGTGAGACGGGTACCTGCCAGCTGGAGGCCCGCCAGCACAGCATGGCGACCTGGACTGACCTCAAATAGAAGTAGGTGCTGAAACAGGGATATAAGCCAGCTGGCAAGCTGCATTGACAGGCAGCAGTGGATCTGCTACTACAGGGATTTATGGACACAAACTAACTAACTACTAATGAACAAACCCAGTATCTCTACTAAAGAACATCTCAACTAAATAACAGCCCAGTATTTCTACTAAAGAACAACCCAGTATCTCAACTAAAGAACAACCCAGTATCTCGACTAAAGAACAACCTAGTATCTCCACTAAATAACAACCCAGTATCTCTACTAAAGAACAACCCAGTATCTCCACTAAAGAACAAACCCTGTATCTCTTCTAGAGAACAACCCAGTATCTCTACACTAAAGAACAACCCAGTATCTCTACTAAAGAACAACCCAGTATCTCTACTAAAGAACAACCTAGTATCTCCACTAAATAACAGCTCAGTATTTCTACTTAAGAACAACCCAGTATCTCAACTAAAGAACAACCCAGTATCTCCACTAAAGAACAAACCCTGTATCTCTTCTAGAGAACGACCCAGTATCTCTACACTAAAGAAGAACCCAGTATCTCTACTAAAGAACAACCCTGTATCTCTTCTAGAGAACAACCCAGTATCTCAACTAAAGAACAACCTAGTATCTCTACTAAAGAACAACCCAGTATCTCTAATAAAGAACAACCCAGTATCTCTACTAAAACACAACCTTGTATCTCTACTAAAGAATAACCCACTATCTCTAATAAAGAACAACCCAGTATCTCTACTAAATACCAACCCAGTATCTCTACTAAAGAACAACCCAGTATCTCTACTAAAACACAACCTTGTATCTCTACTAAAGAATAACCCACTATCTCTAATAAAGAACAACCCAGTATCTCTACTAAAGAACAACCCAGTATCTCTACTAAAGAACAACCCAGTATCTCTACTAAAGAACAACCAAGTATCTCTACTAAAGAACAACCCAGTGTCTCTACTAAAGAACAACCTAGTATCTCACCTTGAGAACAACCTTGTATCTCTACTAAAGAATAACCCACTATCTCTACTAAAGAACAACCCAGTATCTCTACTAAAGAACAACCCAGTGTCTCTACTAAAGAACAACCTAGTATCTCTACTAAAGAACAAACCCTGTATCTCTTCTAGAGAACAACCCAGTATCTCTACACTAAAGAACAACCCAGTATCTCTACTAAAGAACAACCCAGTATCTCTACTAAAGAACAACCTAGTATCTCCACTAAATAACAGCTCAGTATTTCTACTTAAGAACAACCCAGTATCTCAACTAAAGAACAACCCAGTATCTCCACTAAAGAACAAACCCTGTATCTCTTCTAGAGAACGACCCAGTATCTCTACACTAAAGAAGAACCCAGTATCTCTACTAAAGAACAACCCTGTATCTCTTCTAGAGAACAACCCAGTATCTCAACTAAAGAACAACCTAGTATCTCTACTAAAGAACAACCCAGTATCTCTAATAAAGAACAACCCAGTATCTCTACTAAAACACAACCTTGTATCTCTACTAAAGAATAACCCACTATCTCTAATAAAGAACAACCCAGTATCTACTAAATACCAACCCAGTATCTCTACTAAAGAACAACCCAGTATCTCTACTAAAACACAACCTTGTATCTCTACTAAAGAATAACCCACTATCTCTAATAAAGAACAACCCAGTATCTCTACTAAAGAACAACCCAGTATCTCTACTAAAGAACAACCCAGTATCTCTACTAAAGAACAACCAAGTATCTCTACTAAAGAACAACCCAGTGTCTCTACTAAAGAACAACCTAGTATCTCACCTTGAGAACAACCTTGTATCTCTACTAAAGAATAACCCACTATCTCTACTAAAGAACAACCCAGTATCTCTACTAAAGAACAACCCAGTGTCTCTACTAAAGAACAACCTAGTATCTCTACTAAAGAACAACCCAGTATCTCTAATAATGAACAACCCAGTATCTCTACTAAAGAACAACCCAGTATCTCTACTAAAAACCAACCTTTTATCTCTACTAAAGAATAACCCACGATCTCTACTAAAGAACAACCCAGTATCTCTACTAAAGAACAACCCAGTATCTCTACTAAAGAACAACCCAGTATCTCTACTAAATAACAACCCAGTATCTCTAATAAAGAACAACCCAGTATCTCTACTAAAGAACAACCCAGTATCTCTACTAAATAACAACCCAGTATCTCTAATAAAGAACAACCCAGTATCTCTACTAAAGAACAACCCAGTATCTCTAATAAAGAACAACCCAGTATCTCTACTAAATAACAACCCAGTATCTCTAATAAAGAACAACCCAGTATCTCTACTAAAGAACAACCCAGTATCTCTACTAAAGACAACCCAGTATCTCTACTAAAGAACAACCCAGTATCTCTACTAAAGAACAACTTAGTATATCTAATAAAGAACAACCCAGTATCTCTACTAAAGAACAACCCAGTATCTCTACTAAAGAACAACTTAGTATATCTAATAAAGAACAACCCAGTATCTCTACTAAAGAACAACCCAGTATCTCTACTAAAAAACAACCTTGTATCTCTACTAAAGAATAACCCACGATCTCTACTAAAGAACAACCCAGTATCTCTACTAAAGAACAACCCAGTATCTCTAATAAAGAACAACCCAGTATCTCTACTAAAGAACAACCCAGTATCTCTACTAAAGAACAATCCAGTATCCCTACTAAAGAACAACTTAGTATCTCTACTAAAGAACAACCCAGTATCTCTACTAATAACAGCCCAGTATCTCTACTAAAGAACAACCCAGTATCTCTACTAAAGAACAACCAAGTATCTCTACTTAAGAACAACCCAGAATCTCTACTAAAGAACAACCCAGTATCTCTACTAAAGAATAACCTAGTATCTCTACTAAAGAACAACCCAGTATCTCTACTAAAGAACAACCCAGTATCTCTACTAAAAAACAACCTTGTATCTCTACTAAAGAATAACCCACGATCTCTACTAAAGAACAACCCAGTATCTCTACTAAAGAACAACCCAGTATCTCTAATAAAGAACAACCCAGTATCTCTACTAAAGAACAACCCAGTATCTCTACTAAAGAACAATCCAGTATCCCTACTAAAGAACAACTTAGTATCTCTACTAAAGAACAACCCAGTATCTCTACTAATAACAGCCCAGTATCTCTACTAAAGAACAACCCAGTATCTCTACTAAAGAACAACCCAGTATCTCTACTAAAGAACAACCAAGTATCTCTACTTAAGAACAACCCAGAATCTCTACTAAAGAACAACCCAGTATCTCTACTAAAGAATAACCTAGTATCTCTACTAAAGAACAACCCAGTATCTCTACTAAAGAATAACCTAGTATCTCTACTAAAGAACAACCCAGTGTCTCACCTTAAGAACAACCTTGTATCTCTACTAAAGAATAACCCACTATCTCTACTAAAGAACAACTGGTTCTTGGCCAGTGCAGGGACAGGGCTGTACAGGACAGAACCAGGTCACTGCCGGCCTCCAGCTGTTATGCTAAGCTACGATGGCTAACTTTCAACGCAAATATGAGTTTGGCATCAATATTCTCATCCAACTCGTGGTAAGAAAGAAAAAAAGTGATATCTTGAAATGTCAAATATTCCTTTAATTCTGTTTAAGAAGAAGAGGAGATAGAAGCAGAATTTCTGACCTTGGCAAACAGCGCCCCCTTGGCTGCAAGCGCGTCCTCGCCGCGCCCGTTGGGGTAGCACTCGAAGCGCGCGTCCAGCACCGGGTAGCGGCTGGCTAGCATCAGCCCGCTGTTCAGGAACTTGAACCGTGAGCAGCAGCCTTTCCAGCCGTAGCGGCCAACATCACTCAGCACGTAGGGGAAGTAGCGGTGCAGCTGCTGCCGCAGTCTGGTGGTCGATCCGTGGTCAAACACTTCCTGTAGGGCCAGGAAATCTAAGTTAGCGGGGAAAAAGGCAGAGATCTCGTGGTCGAACGTCTCATCTCCGTGGCGGCGTTTTCGTCCCGGGCGCTTAAAGACGGATGTGCGAGGGATGTGGGAGAGCGTGTTGTTGGACAATATGCCAACGCCACCGTCGCCGCCGTGGTAACGAGTCAGTGATTCCCTGGAGGCAGTCATGCTGCCCGTGTCTCCGCCCGCCTGCTCCCCAGGCCGATGGTTCCCTGTCTCGGCTTCCTCCTCCTGTGGGTCCGGCTCTGGGGCGCTGATGCTGATCTGCACCCCTGAGGTGTGAAGTGGGCAGTCTGAGGAGGGCTTAGTCTGGTTCCCTTCCCAGTGGACAGGACAATCCTGATGGCCACTCTGAGCCCGAGGGGTATGCAGGGGGAAGTCGGGAGCCTCACTAGAGGTGTGAACGGGACAGTCTGAGCCGCCGTTGGACCCTGCAGTGTGGAGGGGACAGTCTGAGCTGCCATTGGTCCCTGCAGCGTGGAAGGGACAGTCTGAGCTGCCATTGGTCCCTGCAGCGTGGAGGGGACAGTCTGAGCTGCCATTGGTCCCTGCAGCGTGGAGGGGACAGTCTGAGCTGCCATTGGTCCCTGCAGCGTGGAGGGGACAGTCTGAGCTGCCATTGGTCCCTGCAGCGTGGAGGGGACAGTCTGCTGTCGTGTCCCCTCCATCCTGGTGAAGGGGGCATCCAGAGGAACTCTGGTCTCCTGGGTGAACGGGGCAGTTGGCTGCACCTGGGGGGTGATTTGGGCACTCGGTGAGGGCTTCGGTTTCCGTGTCGGCTGGTCCGTTGGTGGTCTGTGTTTGTTCTGGACGCTGGTCCAGAGAGGACGTACGGCGGAAACCTGTGGCAAGGCTGCTGAAGGACGCAGCGCTGATGGACAGAAAAGGAAGAAATAAAAAAGTATTCGTTAGGGTTAGGGTTAGTTTGATATCTTTGACCGAGTCTATTGCTGAACCTGGATTCATTGGATCTACCACAGCTGGAGGAACCAGAATAAAGTATTAATCTGTGATTTAATGTCAATAACCAGATGAAAAGGATGCTGAAATAACTCCATCATGATGGTGATCAGTAAAAAGTGAGAAGTCATGCTTTGTTAGGTCTGTCTGCAAGGTCATCTAGACAGAAATATGGCAGAGACAAATATAATATAAATTTAATTTAATAGCGCCTTTCAGGTCACTCAAGGACACTTTACAAAACAGACTGGGTTAAAATCATACAATTAGTTAAACACAAGTAGATAAAAAACACAAAAATCAACACAATAAAATAGGCAGTGACGGTAAAGGCAGGGAGTTAGAGGGAGTAGGCAGTCCGGAACAGGTGAGTTTTGTATCTTGTTTTGAAGATGGGGAGAGAGTCACAGTTTACGGAGGTCGGGTGGGAGGGTGTTCCAGAGCTGAGGAGCAGAGCGGCTGAAGGCCCTACCCCCCATAGTGCTGAGGCGGGCAGGAGGCACAGAGAGGTGGGTGGAGGAGGAGGATCTGAGGGAACAGGTGGGGATGATGACGTGCAGGAGGTCAGAGAGGTAGGGAGGGGCGAGGTTGTGAATGGCCATGAATGTGTACAGGAGGAGTTTGTAATTGATACGAAATTTTACAGGAAGCCAGACCTTTTTGTTTGGACCACAGACAGTCTCTGGTTCCACATAGTCTGGTCTCTGGACTAATGTGAGCTACTATCAAGACCTCTGGGGGACCACAGACAGTCTCTGGTTCCTCCACATAGTCTGGTCTGGTCTCTGGACTAATGTGGGCTACTATCTAGACCTCTGCAGGACCACAGACAGTCTCAGGTTCCTCCACATAGTCTGGTCTGGTCTCTGGAATAATGTGAGCTACTATCTAGACCTCTGGGGGACCACAGACAGTCTCTGGTTTCTCAAGTCTGGTCTCTGGACTAATTCGAGCTACTATCAAGACCTCTGGGGGACCGCAGACAGTCTCAGGTTCCTCCACATAGTCTGGTCTGGTCTCTGGAATAATGTGAGCTACTATCTAGACCTCTGGGGGACCACAGACAGTCTCTGGTTTCTCCAGTCTGGTCTCTGGACTAATGTGAGCTACTATCAAGACCTCTGGGGGACCACAGACAGTCTCTGGTTCCTCCACATAGTCTGGTCTGGTCTCTGGACTAATGTGAGCTACTATCTAGACCTCTGGGGGACCACATACCCAGGAGACAACATTTGTTTTCTCCATTTAGGATTCAGGAGGACGATCTCAGTGCTGAGAGGGTTTAGAGTCTATGAGAATATTTGAATGAAGCGGATACCAGATTTGGCCTCATTCCTACCGCTCCAGTGACTTTGTGGAGTTTGAACGCCACGTGAACAATCCGCCTCCCGGTCGGTGTGAACGGAGCATTAGACATCAGCAGCAGCTATCCTCACCTGATGGATGTGTTTGTCGGGGAGTCGATGTAGATCTTGATCTGAGGCCGACTGGCCCCGTTGCGGATCCTCTTGCCCACCTCCCGGGCCCTCCTGTGGGTGTCTGACAGGTTGTTGAACCGGGCCAGGGAGTCGGGCAGCAGACATACGTTGGCACTGCAGAAACAGAAGCTTCTGCCCTGTGACCTCATCTCCCCGACGGTGAGCCCTCCTGGGCCGCCCTGGCCCTGCTCTGCCTGGTGCTTGTCTGGTCTGCACAAGGTCAACAACACAATACAAGTCAAACAGATCACCTCCCATCATGTCTGACTGGTTGAGGGTTAAATCAGAGAAGCAACACTGCTTTCATGTTTGTAAGTATGAAAGTGAAACTAGCAGCTAATTGGCTTAGCATGACGCCTGGAGGTGAGAAAGGTAACTGCTACCTGGTTCTAGCGATGCACCTGGTGAGGTTTCTCCCCCAATTACATGTATGCATGTGGCCACATGACCTGAATGACAGAAACTTTACAGACATATGAGCTGTTCTAGTCCTGATCCTGTTCTAGTCCTGCTCCATGTGGAATGTCCTGAGCTAACTGTCCCTGTGACACTATAATTAAAAGCAAACTGAACACAGCCTGCTCTCTTTGCTCTCTTTGACTCTGACTGGACCATGAAGGACTGGGTCTGGGAGGGATCTGCTCCCCCACAGCAGACAGCTAAATGCAGAGTCGTGGTTCTGGCCGGCAGCCACTCGGCTGTGTGTTTGGACCGGAGAACGACAGCTGGAGGCCAAACCGACGAGCAGAGGAACAACCGGCACTGCTGGTCAATGGAGACCGGCTCTGCAGCTGAGGGGCTTGGTTGTCCGAAACCAGATCCCTCAGCTGCACCTCTTCTAGAAAGTCTGACAACAGACAGTCTAGGAGAGGTGGATGTCGTCACGGTGACATCTCCCATTGTTTAGTGGACTACTGTTTCCTCAGCTTTGGATCCTGCTCAGAATGACTTAAAGGCCACGTGGTCTAAATCCCGAGAGAAGGTCTGATACTCAGACTTGTTACCAAAACCGAATGGAGGTCAGCACTCACCTGTGGTAGGTGAACAGGTAGGGCTGGCGGACGGCCTGCAGCGGTGCCCAGACCATGAAGCCCAGCAGGGCGAAGGGCAGCGAGGCGAGGAGGAGGAGCAGATAGAGGGGCACGGAGATCAGGACACACAGGGTGAGGAAGGAGCAGGGGTCCTGGGAGCGCCGGCGCTTCTCCAGAGAGGTGGCCACGCAGGAGGCCAGGAGCTGGTCCAGGAGCCAGTAGCAGGGGAACACCAGGCTCCATGACAGGCCGTCCAGGAAGTGCAGACAGGCACTGGAGTAGGGGGAGGTGTGGAGGACCATCGTCTTCCTCACTGTAACTTTCTCCTCAGCCACATACACTCGTCAAACGAGGAACAGAATCAATAAAAGCACTGGGACTCAGACGTAGACCGGACTCAGACGTAGACCCTCCCCCCTCCTCACAGGAAGCTCCTCTACATGGTTCGGGGTCAGTTCTATCGTGACAAATGAGCTGGTCCAAGTATCACGACCCGTCCCTCAACAATCACACCTCCAACAAGGGGCGTCTAGAGTCAAGGTGGTCTGGCGGTGGGGGGTTTCCATGATGGGGGCTGGTGTGATGACGGATCTATGACTGCAGGGACTCCAACGACCTCGGAAGGCAGCGGCCATGAAACATCAGCATCTCCTCAGGACCTGCAGGAAGTCAGCTGATCGATAAAAGAACAGGGGTGGGAGACAAGAGACAGATGATTTGTGACTGACTCTAAGCCTGCTGGGAGAATAATGCAACATGGAAATGTCTTCACGTAACATGTCAAATGGAAAAACATCCAAATAAAGATCATCTTTTTTAGATTCGACAACTCAACACGACATTTTCACTTCTGAAGATGACGTTGACTTGTTTCTATGACGACCGTAATAAAAATGGCCCAGGGAAATGAGGTGAGCTAACACGTTAGCCTAGCTAATGTTTGAGTCCTGCTGACTTCAGCACTTTATTAGCCGACTTGTAAAAGTTAGTCTGCGACAGAGTTCTTTCTCCATGTTTTAATAATGAAGGTTGTGTAGAAGTTCAGATAATAACTGGAAGGATGACGATCAATACGATGCTAATCAATACGATGCTAACCACAACCGTTTAAAAGACTAAACCAACCCAACACACCAGGGGGCGACTCCTCTCTGGTTGTATAGAAGTCTATGAGAAAATGGTCCTACTTCTCTCTGCTGGCCACCAGGGGGCGACTCCTCTCTGGTTGTATAGAAGTCTATGAGAAAATGGTCCTACTTCTCTCTGCTGGCCACCAGGGGGCGACTCCTCTCTGGTTGTATAGAAGTCTATGAGAAAATTGTCCTACTTCTCTCTGCTGGCCACCAGGGGGCGACTCCTCTCTGGTTGTATAGAAAATGTTCCTACTTCTCTCTCGATTTATTGTCTCAGTAAACATGGTTAACATGAGTTTATGGTCTCAGAGTCGCTTCCCAGCAGCCATGTTGACACATGTTACAGCGATCATGACACCGGCAGGCCGTCTCACCTGAATTGAACTAATGGTATTGATTACACCTGTGTTGCTGCTGTGCATCTGAGGATGTCACCATGACAACGTGCACAGTCTATACATTTGTACAAACTACTGATTAGTGCACCTTTACGGGTGGAGAGAAGGCAGATATAGATTTGGTGTCCATGTATGACTAATTGATGACGCTTGATTGGTTCCAGTCTCCCTCACAATCAGACATGTAGTTGACCTTTAAGCAGAACTTCTGATTGAGACGCTGAGAATCCTTTTACTTCCTTAAGTGTTTTTTAAAATGGTTCATGTTGTGATGGCTGAGTGGATCCTGTTTTACATCACAGAAGGTGAGAGCAGCAGCAGCGTCCGGTATGGATGATGAGTGGTGGTTTAATCACGGAGCAGTGTGGGAGTTCGTCGCCCCGTAAGCGTAAAAAAAACGACACTTCAGAATGACTTTCCCCTCATTTCTGTACATGATGACAGACGGGAAACACTTTCATGTCTTCTTCTATGCAACGGCGTTTCCGCGGAGACAACACTTCCCCATCTCTCATCAGGGCCGATAGAGACGACTCATTGGTCAGCAATCAACAGCAGGAAGTGATCCATCACCACGTTTGATGTGCTGCATACAATTTCCTCCTCAGTCCCTATCCCTCTAACCCTAACCCAGAATAAAGTATGTATCTGTGATTTCATATCAATAACCAGATGAAAAGGATGCTGAAATAACTCCATCATGATGATGATCAGTAAAAAGTGCTGAGTCGTGCTTTGTTAGGTCTGTCTGTAAGACCACAAGATAACTACTGTTAAAACGCTGGTTTTCTGAATGGAGTCTGGTTGATGGGTGCTAGGCTACGCTCACACACACAGTTTAATTTCCTGCAGCTTCTGCATGGAAAGCAGTTTATTCACCAAGTGTACCCCGCACACACACACACACACACACACACACACACACGCCCATGCTATGAGCGGTGATGTCGCTCTGTTCTCAGCATGCTCCAGGGAGTTGTTGTCATGGCGACCTGGTCACATGCACTTAGTAACTGTAGAGAGTCCGTCTGTCAGCGAACTCCCACATACACACTGTTTTTCTATAGAATGCGTTTAGTACACGTTCTCAACGCTGCAGATTATAATGAGGTCACATGTTCTCCTCGTGATAGTCATTTTATAATCAATTACAAACCACTACAACAACCACCACTACAACAACCACCACAACCACTACAACAATTACAACCACAACAACAACCACTACAACAACCACAACAATGACTACAACCACAACAACTACAACAAAAACCATAACAACTACAACAACCACACCAACCACAACCATAACAACCACTACAATAACCACAACGACTACAACAACCACAATGACTACAACCACAACAACAACCACAACAAAACCATAACAACTACTACAACAACCACTACAACAACAACCACAGCAACTACAAAAACAACCATAACAACCACGACTACAACAACAACCACTACAACAACCACAACAACTACAATAACAACCACAACAACCACGACTACAACAACAACAACTACAACCACAACGACGACTACAACCACAACAACAACCACGACAACAACCACTACAACAACCACTATAGCAAAGACTACAACAACATAACAACAACAACCACAAGAACAACAACCATAACAACCACTACAACAACCACAACAACAACTTCAACCACAGGTGATATGTACAGATGTTATTGCTGTTGTTGTTTATCCTGTAAACATCCCGCTTGTCCACCTCTGATTGGTGCAGTGGAACCACAACCCGATGGATGAACCTTTTATATCCGCTGATGATGTTCTCTACAGGCCAGATCTCAGCCCAACCTACACCAGGGTTTAGGTTCCCGTAAAGGGGACCGCCGCTCATCTTCTCAGGGAGAGATGCGGATCTAAGGATTCACCCCTGCAGCCTTTTCCCGAAATAAAAAAAATGGAGATCAAACTTGTTCATATGTAAAATGTAAAGACTGTCTATAACAAGTGAACAAAGTCTTGGATTCTTGCAACCAGTGAAGGAAGTGACCATATTTGGAGTGTGGTGGATGACTGGGTGGTCTGTGGTCTCATATCATCAGGTTCTAGAACAGAACAGACAGAACTACAGAAGACATCCTCGTCCTCCGCCTGCTCAGCTGCTCGTGTTCATCAGATCCACCCGTCGCTCCTCCACAGTCCAAATATGGTAATTTCCTCCTCTGGTGGCAAGAATCCAAGTAAGTTTTTGTGATAATAAATAATCACTTATCATCCCACCTCTCCTCATCTCTGTCCTACTGACCTCTGACCTTAGTCCCCTGACACACACACATACACACACACACACACACACACACAGACAGGCTGCAGACAGACAGTATAGATTATGCAGCATCGATTCGCTCTACATTTCTAGCAGCTGGTGACTTGGTTGTGTTTGGCTTCCTGCCCCGACCGCCCGGACCCCCGGGCTGCTGGGCCGGGGGAACCCTCCCGTCATGTGACCTAAATGAGGTAGCAAGGTCAGAGACGTGTTTACAGTCCGAGGAAAACCTGGCAGGCCGACTCTGCTGTTAGAAACCATGGTGGGAAAACACACAGACTTTAAACCAGAAAAAAAGCATAAAAATAGAGCGCTTCTTAATTCAATATAGACCCTCCCCCCTCCCTCGCCGCATAGAGGTCTGGACCCCCCTACAGATATCCATACACTCTTACAGAGAGCTGGACCCCCCCTACAGGGGTCTGGATCCCCCTACAGAGATCCATACACTCCTACAGTGGTCTGGACCCCCCTGCAGAGATACACTCCTACAGAGGTCTGGACCCCCTAAAGAGAGCTGGATCCCCCCTACAGGGGTCTGGACCCCACTACAGAGATCCATACACTCCTACAGAGGTCTGGACCCTCCTACAGAGAGCCCCCAACCCCCCCCCCCTACAGGGGTCTCGACCCCCCAGACTTCCCGCTCAGAGGACTGGTGATGGAGGGAGATGGAAAGTGTTGATAGAGACGACAACATCATCACTTCCTGTAGATACCAGAATTAATGACTGGCTGGCGCCGCCACCGGTGACGTGGATGTTGCCATGGAAACGGCCCAAAGTTCAGGCCATGACAAACCAGGTAAGCGTTTGGTGAGAGAGTCTGGAGAGGAGAGGATTATTATTAATGTCATTATTAGTATGATTATTAATCCTGAATACAAGATAAGCAGTAGATGAGGGATGAAATAATAATAAAAATAATAATAATAATAATATTTCTGAGGGTTTCAGGGCAAAACATGTTGGATTATGATGATGAGAGCAATGAGAATTAATATGATTTTTTTAATAATGTGCTCCTGGACCTCCTCACCCTGCTCACCTCCCTCCCTCCTTCAATCACCCTCCTCCCTCCCTCCCCTCACCATCCTCACCTCCCTCCCCTCAACCTCCTCACCTCCCTCCCTCCTTCACTCACCCTCCTCCCTCCCTCCCCTCACCATCCTCACCTCCCTCCCCTCACCCTCCTCACCTCCCTCCTCCCCTCAACCTCCTCAACTCCCTCCCTCCCTCTTCACCTCGTTCACTCCTCTTACCCTCCTCAACCCTTCCCTCCTTACCCTCCTCACCTACTTCCCTCCCCACACCCTCCTCACCTCCCTCCTCTTACCCCCCCCACCCCCCCCATTGCCGTTTCCTCCCCCTGTTATCAGTGTGCGGCCGGCTTGCTGTGAGTGTCTCTAGCTGGACTATGTGGACCACATCTGAAACACACGACTCCGCCCACAGCACCTCTCCCCGAGGAGATTAGGGCCTTTGGGATCCAGATCAGAGGGACCTCAAGACAGAGTGGCAACACAACCACAGCAGGATCCTTGTAGACCCAGGATCCTTGTAGACTCAGGATCCTTGTAGACCCACAACCAATGAGCATCCGCCATGGAGAAGTGAAGTAACTCTAACCATTCTGATCTGGTCTCTGTCTCTTGGTCCAGAGACCAGACCAGAACCAGAAACTGTCTGTGGTCCCCCAGAGGTCTAGATAGTAGCTCACATTAGTCCAGAGACCAAACCAGACTATGTGGAGGAACCAGAGACTGTCTGTGGTCCCCCAGAGGTCTAGATAGTAGCTCACATTAGTCCAGAGACCAGACCAGACTATGTGGAGGAACCAGAGACTGTCTGTGGTCCCCCAGAGGTCTAGATAGTAGCTCACATTAGTCCAGAGACCAGACCAGAGTATGTGGAGGAACCAGAGACTGTCTGTGGTCCCCCAGAGGTCTAGATAGTAGCTCACATGAGTCCAGAGACCAGACCAGACTATGTGGAGGAACCAGAGACTGTCTGTGGTCCAAACAACAAGGTCTCTGCTGTATTTATGTCTAGATGACCTTATATGGAGTGTTGATGGAGCAGCTACAATGTTAGCGTAGCCTAGCACCATCAACCAGACTCCATTCAGAAAACCAGCGTTTTAACAGTAGTTATCTTGTGGTCTTGCAGACTGACCTAACAAAGCATGAATCAGCACTTTTTACTGATCATCATCATGATGGAGTTATTTCAGCATCCTTTTCATCTGGTTATTGATATTAAATCACAGATCAATACTTTATTCTGGTTCCTCCAGCTGTGGTGAACCAGCCCATGTGGGTCTTGCTGGATCCAGTGAATCCAACTTGGTGAAATCTACCAAACCGAAAGATGGACAAATAAACGGAGCGACTAGATGACTGACACACTAAACACAGTTTCCAAATATAAACCTCAGACTGGAGGATTAAGTCAACCAAAACCAAATCCTGCTGACGGCGTTCTCCGAGCGGAGGTAACGACCAGCGGTGGAAACATAATCTCTCCATGTTCACACAGTCGCTTCACACTGACCTGCCAACAGCAGCCCCCCGCACACACACACACACACACACACACACACACACACACACACACACACACACACACACACACACACACACACACACACACACACACACACACAGCTGTCCACCCTAAATGTAGCCTCAGTGAGATGCACATATTCCAACAGAATGAGTGTAATCCAGAGTAAATATCGCTCAGCCAATCTCATTCAGTTGGATTACAAAGTTCCCGTTCTAAATCCTGCAGAAAGGAATGATGCTTTAATCTAATCTTGGAGCGTTCAGTTAACATTAACAAAAATAAAGTAGTCACTTAAAAACAGCCAGTGAGTAAAGATTGTTCAGGATGAGATGCAATGAAATATACAGGAAATGAACAAAACCAGGTCCAGGTTAAAGAAGACTATGGTGGGCTCACACACTAGGAGGCGTGTCCTCAAGCTCATTTACATATTCATCAGAAAACACAGATCAACCAACAAAAGACGAATACATAAGAAGACCAGGAACCAAGACCAGACAGTCAGGGAGGGAAAGCTCAGGGAGGGAACTCTTTAATAAGATGAATCCCAGGGTCAGGGAGGGGACCCTCCCTAAACCAGACCCTGAACCAGACCCTGAACCAGCATGTAGGCTGCCTGATAGGCAGCATATGTCGGTACATATATTTGATTACAGCCTGGAGCTCCTTTACTGTAATTAGACCCTTAAAGACCAGACCATGTATCAACCTCCACTTACCCCCTCCTCCTCCCTCGCCTCCTCCCTCTCCTCCTCCACCCTCTACTTCTCCCTCTCATCCTCCACCCTCCTCCTCCCTCACTCCCCTTCACTCTTTAATTCCTACTCAGCCTAGATGCTCTTCATCCTTCATCCTGCCTTCATGTGGGCGCTTTACATCTCCCTCTCCTCCTCCTCCTCCTCCTCCTCCTCTTCTTCTTCCTCCCCCTCCCTCTCCTCCTCCTCCTCCTCTTCTTCCTCCCCCTCCCTCTCCTCCTCCTCCTCCCCCTCCATCTGTCTCTCTCCGCCCTTCATGCTGCCACATGAACCTGCCAGCGTGGCAGCATGTTTTCTATCATCCAGAGAGAGAGAGAGAGAAAGAGAGAGAGAGAGAGAGAGAAGGGGGGGAGGGTGAGAGAGAGAGAGAATGGAGCAGAGAGAGAGAGGAGGGAGAGAGAGAGGAGAGATGGAGAGAGAGAGGAAAGAGAGAGAGAGAGAGAGAGAGAGGAGGGAGGGGAGAGAGAGAGGAGGGAGGGGAGAGAGAGAGAGAGAGAGAGAGAGGAGGGAGGGGAGAGAGAGAGAGAGGAAAGAGAGAGAGAGAGAGGGGTAGAGAGAGCAGTAGACTAAAGCTACATACACATAAATGTATGTATATCTGTATATATATTATATATGTACATACTGTATATACATATATAATATATATATATTATATTATATATGTACATGACCTTATAAGAGCGTCTGAAAGCAAATTTCTTCTTCAATGATCTTCAGCAGAGACTCATGTCTTCCTGCTGTTAGCTACTGCTAACGGCTAACTGCTAACGGCTAACTGCTAACGGCTAACTGCTAACGGTTAACTGGCATCAATCATTAACAGGGTTGCTATTAAACATTACAGTCTAGTCTGGGTGAGACTATATACACTAGTGAGACCTGTATGAGACTAAATACACTAGTGAGACCTGTATGAGACTATATACACTAGTGAGACCTGTATGAGACTAAATACACTAGTGAGACCTGTATGAGACTATATACACTAGTGAGACCTGTATGAGACTATATACACTAGTGAGACCTGTATGAGACTATATACACTAGTGAGAACTGTATGAGACTATATACACTAGTGAGACCTGTATGAGACTATATACACTAGTGAGACCTGAATGAGACTATATACACTAGTGAGACCTGTATGAGACTATATACACTACTGAGACCTGTATGAGACTATATACACTAGTGAGACCTGTATGAGACTATATACACTAGTGAGACCTGTATGAGACTATATACACTAGTGAGACCTGTATGAGACTATATACACTAGTGAGACCTGAATGAGACTATATACACTAGTGAGACCTGTATGAGACTATATACACTACTGAGACCTGTATGAGACTATATACACTAGTGAGACCTGTATGAGACTATATACACTAGTGAGACCTGTATGAGACTATATACACTAGTGAGACCTGTATGAGACTATATACACTAGTGAGACCTGTATGAGACTATATACACTACTGAGACCTGTATGAGACTATATACACTAGTGAGACCTGTATGAGACTATATACACTAGTGAGACCTGTATGAGACTATATACACTAGTGAGACCTGAATGAGACTAAATACACTAGTGAGACCTGTATGAGACTATATACACTAGTGAGACCTGTATGAGACTATATACACTAGTGAGACCTGAATGAGACTAGGCCAGGTAAAAGCCCTGTTGATGAAAACCATCCATCATCTTCATCGTCTCTATAGTGACCTCTGACGGACAGGTACTGGACTCAGGGAGGAAAACCACCACAGACAGCATCAGGACTGTTGAACGGAACCAGAACTAGAGTGTCCTTCCCATCCAGGACTGGTGAGGACTAACAAGTATGACTCTCCTTCTGCAGGCAGAGAAACCAGATCCTGGACTATCAGGTGTCACTGGACTCCAGGACCCCCCAACCTGTCTGCTGGAACCCCAGGGGCCCGTTCCAAACCGAAGGTGCTGATTGGTTCCAACCAGCCTGGCGGATAAAGACACGTCATGACTTCAAGGCTCTAGAGCCAGGATCCGTCGAAACAGGAAGGAGGCGAAAGAGGAGAGAAGAAAACAGGGAAGAGGAGAGAGAGGAGGGAAGGAGTGGAAGAAACAGGATTGAGGAGGAGAGGAGGAGAAAGAGGAGAGAAGGAAACAGGGAAGAGGAGAGAGAGGAGGGAAGGAGTGGAAGAAACAGGATTGAGGAGGAGAGGAGGAGAAAGAGGAGAGAAGGAAACAGGGAAGAGGAGAGAGAGGAGGGAAGGAGTGGAAGAAACAGGATTGAGGAGGAGAGGAGGAGAAAGAGGAGAGAAGGAAACAGGGAAGAGGAGAAAGAGGAGAGAAGGAGAGGAGGAAACAGGATTGAGGAGGAGAGGAGGAGAAAGAGGAGAGAAGGAAACAGGGAAGAGGAGAGAGAGGAGGAAAGGAGTGGAAGAAACAGGATTGAGGAGGAGAGGAGGAGAAAGAGGAGAGAAGGAAACAGGAAGGAAGAAAAAGCGAAGAGGAGGAAACAGGATAGAGTAGGAGAAAGAGGAGAAAAGAAAACAGGAAGGAAGAGAAAGTGAAGAGGAGGAAACAGGATAGAGGAGGAGTAAGAGGAGAAAAGAAAACAGGAAGGAAGAGAAGCGGAGAGGAGGAAACGGGATAGAGGAGGAGAAAGAGGAGAGGAGGCCACACCTAAATGTACTGTGAATGAAAAAAGCAACACCTCCCAACAGATCCTCCTCTACTGACTCCTCCTACATGATCCACTCAGAAACCACCAGCACCAACTGACCGGTCCCGGTCCTGGTCCCTGTCCCAGTGTGACTCCTGATTGAAACCAGTAAAACATCCAGACCAGTGAGCCTGCAAACTGGTCCAGTGTGTTACCATTCAATGTGGTGCCTTCAGGTGCACCGCGTTTGTCTGTGTGTGTGCGTGTGTGTGTGTGTGTGTGTGCGTGTGTGTGTGTGTGTGTATGTGTGTGTCTGCGTGTGTGTGTGTGCGTGTGCGTGCGTGTGTGTGTGTGCGTGTGTGTGCGTGTGCGTGCGTGTGCGTGTGTGTGTGTGCGTGCGTGTGCGTGCGTGTGTGTGCGTGTGTGTGCGTGCGTGTGCGTGTGCGTGTGTGTGCGTGTGCGTATGTGAAAGAGAAAGACATAGAGTATTTACATACAAAGAGAGAGAGATACAGAGAGTGAGAGACATATACATAGAGGGAGAGGGAGAGGGAGAGAGAGACATACCTAGAGAGGGAGAGAGAGAGAGAGAGAGAGAGAGAGAGAGAGAGAGAGAGAGAGAGAGAGAGAGAGAGAGAGAGAGAGCATCTCCGACCATCACATGCAAATATGAGTCAAATATTTCTTCAGATTCAGGCGCGGCTGGAAGACACATTTACCACAGACAGGTCCGACATGTCTCCGTGGACACATTTACCACAGACAGGTCCGACATGTCTCCGTGGACACATTTACCACAGACAGGTCCGACATGTCTCCGTATTTATGAGACAAGCAGGACTGAGACTCGACGATCCCGGTCTTTCAGACCGCCGCTTCCGACCCTCGAGGCGGGGGAATGAGAGCGAAGAGGCCACTTACTTGCTGCGGTGTCTCCGCGGTGAAGGGCGCAGCCGCCGCCGGAGTTCTGCCGCTGCAGAGCGCTGATGGACGGGGAGAGCAGCGACGCCGAGCCGCTGGTGTCTGCGGAGAGACTGGAGAGACCGACGGAGACACAGGACGGTTGTCTCTTCAGCACCGCACCGCTTTGAACAGCTCCCACTGACGTCACTCCCTCACTACGAGGCCACGCCCACTGCCTCGTAGTGAGGGAGAGAGAGAGGGAGAGGGAGACATAGAGGGAAGGAGAGAGAGAAAGAAATAGGACACACACACACACACACACACACACACACACACACACATACACACACACACACACACACTGTATGTATATATAAGATAAGATGTATTTTTATGGAGACAGATAACTCTCAACCAGCCTTCTGATTTAATTAATGTTTGTTGTATTATTTTTGTTCATATATTAAATTGTTTCCTGGACCCCAAAACATTAATTATTCTGTAAACAGGTTTCAGGGTCCATGGGGTCTGGATCTGATTCCAGCTGATAAAGTTGTGTAGTAGTCGTGGTGACGTAGTCGTGGTGACGTAGTCGTAGTGACGTTGTCATGGTTAATGTAGTCGTGGTGACGTAGTCATGGTTAACATAGTCATGGTTAACGTAGTCGTGGTGACGTAGTCGTGGTGACGTAGTCATGGTTAACGTAGTCATGGTTAACGTAGTCGTGGTGACGTAGTCGTGGTGACATAGTCATGGTTAACGTAGTCATGGTTATTGTCATGGTGACGTAGTCATGGTTAACGTAGTCATGGTTAACATAGTCATGGTGATGTTTTCATGGTTAACATAGTCATGGTGGTGTAGTCATGGTGACGTAGTCATGGTTAACATAGTCATGGTGATGTTTTCATGGTTAACATAGTCATGGTGGTGTAGTCATGGTGACGTAGTCATGGTTAACATAGTCATGGTGATGTTTTCATGGTTAACATAGTCATGGTGGTGTAGTCATGGTGACGTAGTCATGGTTAACATAGTCATGGTGGTGTAGTCATGGTGATGTTTTCATGGTTAACATAGTCATGTTTAACATAGTCATGGTGATGTTTTCATGGTTAACATAGTCATGGTGGTGTAGTCATGGTGACGTAGTCATGGTTAACATAGTCATGGTAATGTTTTCATGGTTAACATAGTCATGGTGGTGTAGTCATGGTGACGTAGTCATGGTTAACATAGTCATGGTGATGTTTTCATGGTTAACATAGTCATGGTGGTGTAGTCATGGTGACGTAGTCATGGTTAACATAGTCATGGTGGTGTAGTCATGGTGATGTTTTCATGGTTAACATAGTCATGTTTAACATAGTCATGGTGGTGTAGTCATGGTGACGTAGTCATGGTGACGTAGTCATGGTTAACATAGTCATGGTGACGTAGTCATGATTAACGTAGTCATGGTTAACATAGTCATGGTGATGTTTTCATGGTTAACATAGTCATGGTGGTGTAGTCATGGTGACGTAGTCATGGTTAACATAGTCATGGTAATGTTTTCATGGTTAACATAGTCATGGTGGTGTAGTCATGGTGACGTAGTCATGGTTAACATAGTCATGGTGATGTTTTCATGGTTAACATAGTCATGGTGGTGTAGTCATGGTGACGTAGTCATGGTTAACATAGTCATGGTGGTGTAGTCATGGTGATGTTTTCATGGTTAACATAGTCATGGTTAACATAGTCATGGTGATGTTTTCATGGTTAACATAGTCATGGTGGTGTAGTCATGGTGACGTAGTCATGGTGACGTAGTCATGGTTAACATAGTCATGGTGACGTAGTCATGGTTAACATAGTCATGGTAATGTTTTCATGGTTAACATAGTCATGGTGGTGTAGTCATGGTGACGTAGTCATGGTGACGTAGTCATGGTTAACATAGTCATGGTGATGTTTTCATGGTTAACATAGTCATGGTGGTGTAGTCATGGTGACGTAGTCATGGTGACGTAGTCATGGTTAACATAGTCATGGTGATGTTTTCATGGTTAACATAGTCATGGTGGTGTAGTCATGGTGACGTAGTCATGGTTAACATAGTCATGGTGACGTAGTCATGGTTAACATAGTCATGGTAATGTTTTCATGGTTAACATAGTCATGGTGGTGTAGTCATGGTGACGTAGTCATGGTTAACATAGTCATGGTGATGTTTTCATGGTTAACATAGTCATGGTGATGTTTTCATGGTTAACATAGTCATGGTTAACATAGTCATGGTGATGTTTTCATGGTTAACATAGTCATGGTGGTGTAGTCATGGTGACGTAGTCATGGTGACGTAGTCATGGTTAACATAGTCATGGTGACGTAGTCATGGTTAACATAGTCATGGTAATGTTTTCATGGTTAACATAGTCATGGTGGTGTAGTCATGGTGACGTAGTCATGGTGACGTAGTCATGGTTAACATAGTCATGGTGATGTTTTCATGGTTAACATAGTCATGGTGGTGTAGTCATGGTGACGTAGTCATGGTGACGTAGTCATGGTTAACATAGTCATGGTGGTGTAGTCATGGTGATGTTTTCATGGTTAACATAGTCATATGTCTATGGTCTATGGTACTGGATCAGATCTATGGTACTGGATCAGATCTATGATACTGGATCAGGTCTATGGTACTGGATCAGGTCTATGGTACTTGATCAGATCTATGATACTGGATCAGGTCAATGTGACTGGATCAGATCTATGATACTGGATCAGGTCTATGGTACTGGATCAGGGTCTATGGTACTCGATCAGATCTATGATACTGGATCAGGTCTATGTGACTGGATCAGATCTATGATACTGGATCAGGTCTATGGTACTGGATCAGATCTATGGTACTGGATCAGGTCTATGTGACTGGATGTGAGAATGTGTTGAGGCGGTAGAAAGAAAGTTTTTAAACTTTTTATTTTGTATTTGAAAATAAATATTTATGTAAAGCTTATTTGTCTTTTTTTTACAGACACTCATTTCACTGGATTAAATACAGAATAAATACAGAATAAATACAATTGTTTGGGTAAAGTTCATATGAATGTTTTCACAGTGACCTTTAGGTTTCTTCTGTTTACTTTAGGACAGAAACATGACTGAGCAGAATCAGGCTCTGATTGAACCTACAGGACAGCAGTTGGTGTCATTAAAGTACATTCTTTCGACCTGCAGCTTATCCAATGGAGAGGAATTAGATACGTTATCACTTTAAGACACATTTACATATAAGGGCCTGTTCTGAGCATGCAGCTTTCATGAGTCTTAAAGTTAACGTCACAGTAACTCATGACTTCTTCACTGGTTGTAGTTCTAATCCAATACTACAAAGATGCTTCTCCTGGGGGCTCAGCCCCCTGTCTTTTAAGTCCGTGTTTCAGGAGTCCAGGATCTGGGACCTTTAAACCCATCGCAGGACGTCTGTGTTTTAGTGTTCCACATCTGTAACACAGTAGCTGCTTGTGGGCTGGTTTCCCTCCACCCTGTCATTTAGAGCCGGCCTGGTGGACTCTGTTTATGAAGACTATTTGTGTCTTCAGCTCTGAGACGCCTTGTCATTAGCAGGCCCCATATAGCAGTAGGGCCGGTCCCACCCATCACAGCCCTCTCTCATCGGGGCCACCTTGGTGGTCTGGCCCAAACCGGGACTCACACTATTGTTTCATTCTTGGATTCATTTGCTCATAATTTATTAACAGACAGGACGTACAGCAGCAAACATCGGTCGTAAATCTCCCGTTATGAATCAAAAACCTGTGACATGTTGTGTTTAAATGTGCTATAAATATAATAGAAGAAGAAGAAGAACCTGTTACATGTTGTGTTTAAATGTGCTTGATAAATATAATAGAAGAAGAAGAAGAAGAAGAAGAAGAAGAAGAACCTTTTACATGTTGTGTTTAAATGTGCTATATAAATATAATAGAAGAAGAAGAAGAACCTTTTATGTGTTATGTTTAAATGTGCTATATAAATATAATAGAAGAAGAAGAAGAACCTGTTACATGTTGTGTTTAAATGTGCTATAAATATAATAGAAGAAGAAGAAGAACCTTTTATGTGTTGTGTTTAAATGTGCTATATAAATATAATAGAAGAAGAAGAAGAAGAAGAAGAAGAAGAAGAACCTTTTACATGTTGTGTTTAAATGTGCTATATAAATATAATAGAAGAAGAAGAAGAACCTTTTATGTGTTATGTTTAAATGTGCTTTATAAATATAATAGAAGAAGAAGAAGAACCTTTTATGTGTTATGTTTAAATGTGCTATATAAATATAATAGAAGAAGAAGAAGAACCTGTTACATGTTGTGTTTAAATGTGCTATATAAATATAATAGAAGAAGAAGAAGAACCTTTTATGTGTTATGTTTAAATGTGCTATATAAATATAATAGAAGAAGAAGAAGAAGAACCTGTTACATGTTGTGTTTAAATGTGCTGTATAAATATAATAGAAGAAGAAGAACCTGTTACATGTTTGTTTATGATCTGGTTTCCCCAAAAAACACACGATTGAATGCAGTTCAGTTGTTTTATTGTTTTGTAGAAGGCTGGTTCATCGTGATAGTTTACTTGCATGGTGGAAGTAAAGAAGAAAGGAAGGAGGAAGGTGCATTGTGGGTAAGGAGGAGTCGTCGTAGTCATGGGAGGAGGTGGTGGTCAAACTGGTGTGTAATTACTTTCTTACCATTTTAAATTAGAGGAGGACGGCGCCGCCGACCTCCTGCACGTTTACACATCCACACATGCAAACATGACCATGTACATGCCCCCGTGTTCCCCCACCTGCACCCCCACCACATGCCACCTTAATCCCTGCTGCCGTTGCAGAGTAGCCTCCTCCAGAAGGTCAGCCATTTTTTAGGGGGGGGGGGGGGGGCTTTTGCATCCTTCATCGTCCCTGTCGGCTTTACGAGCCAAAGAGACCCGGGAAGCCAACTTTCTTCTGGGAGCTGGTCTCCTGCCGGTCCCGGTGACGTTGGCTTCATCTTCTTTGGCTGCAGGTTCATCTTCAGGGCCCAAAGCTGTTTTTCTCTCAGTCGCTTGACTTTCTTTGAAGATCGAAGGTTCAGCTTTTCCTTCGGCACAATTTTCACAGCCAGCTTTTCCTTGGTTTCTACGTTTTTGCACCTTGCCACTTTTCCAAAAGCCCCATGTCCCAGAAACCTCTCTACCTGGTACCGGTCTGACCTCCCAGACAGGAGGTCTTTGACCTCTATGCAGTCCTCACGCCTTGATGTGGCCATTCTGCAAGATCTCTTTAGTCCCACTGAAGTGAGAGTAATCGGTTTTCTAATACCTGTCCGAAGTACTGACTGATTCAGAGACCTTGCTTTGCCCTGATCGTGATGTAGACGGTGACATCACAAAGTTCAAATCATAATCACATTTAGAATGTTCCGCTGCCATTCTTTGGCTTCGCCAATGGAATGCATTTATTCAACTGAAATTAAAACTCTAAAGGTAACATCCAAGCCCCTCTCATCGTTCACAGCAGTCAGACATAACTGGCATTTAAAGGGTTAACATTCTATGAATGAATTAATATTTGGTTTATAATCAGGGCTGAAGTCGGTTAAAAGATTTAGAAAATATCAATATAGCCTCCAAGGATGTCTTGGTAATATTTCCTGTGGGCACTTCTGTCCACGAGGGGTCTTTGTGTAACTCTGTCTGGGGTTACAGGAGAAGCCTGTAGGGGGCAGCACTGTGCTCCCCGCCGCTGATCGGCCGGAAACCAAGACGGAGAAGGCGAAGAAGAAGAACGAGCGTATGCGCGGCGAGGCGCCGGACGTGACGTGCACATCACATTTCAAACCTAGCTTGACCCGGGAACGCAGCTCCGCGGAGGAAACGACAACAACCGTGTAAGTTTATCTTTCTTACTAGGTTTAGTTTAACGGCCGTTTATCGGTAACGTTACCGGCAGACAGCGACAACACGGCGGCCGAACTTCCGCTAGATTATGCTGCTATCTCCACGTAGTAGCGCTGTCTGGAGTTAGCCGATAGCTAGCACGTCTTAATGGAAACACAATGTTGAATTATAGTTTGATGATTATGGGCATGTTCATCTCTACGTGTGACGTCATGGTGTGTAAGGTTGAATCCGTTTGAATCCGTTTCAGCACCATGAGTGAGCTGGAGGAGATCAGCCTCCACATCCAGGACCGGATCTCATCCCTACACCACATGCTGGACCTGTCCGGTCTTGGTGAGAGTGCTGTATCAGGATTATCATAATGCACAGCTGAATACATGTAAACATAGATAACGACTACCCCCTCCACATCCAGAAACACCTCAGAGGAAGAAGCTTGGACAGGAAGTGGCGGCGCTGGAGAGACTCCTGGAGGACTTTGAGAAGGTTGTGGGTCAGCAGAAAGACCAGCTGAAGCATCTGAAGGTAGTTCCTCCTCGAGTTCGTTTCCATCGCTGCATCAATGAGAACATCATATCTAACCCTAAACTACCTGCTGACCAGAAAACATCATATCTAACCCTAAACTACCTGCTGGTCAGAGAACATCATATCTAACCCTAAACTACCTGCTGACCAGAAAACATCATATCTAACCCTAAACTACCTGCTGGTCAGAGAACATCATATCTAACCCTAAACTACCTGCTGACCAGAAAACATCCATATCTAACCCTAAACTACCTGCTGGTCAGAAAACATCATATCTAACCATAAACTACCTGCTGGTCAGAGAACATCATATCTAACCATAAACTACCTGCTGACCAGAAAACATCATATCTAACCCTAAACTACCTGCTGGTCAGAGAACATCATATCTAACCCTAAACTACCTGCTGGTCAGAGAACATCATATCTAACCATAAACTACCTGCTGGTCAGAGAACATCATATCTAACCCTAAACTACCTGCTGACCAGAAAACATCCATATCTAACCCTAAACTACCTGCTGGTCAGAAAACATCATATCTAACCATAAACTACCTGCTGGTCAGAGAACATCATATCTAACCATAAACTACCTGCTGGTCAGAAAACATCATATCTAACCCTAAACTACCTGCTGGTCAGAGAACATCATATCTAACCATAAACTACCTGCTGGTCAGAGAACATCATATCTAACCATAAACTACCTGCTGGTCAGAGAACATCATATCTAACCATAAACTACCTGCTGGTCAGAAAACATCATATCTAACCATAAACTACCTGCTGGTCAGAGAACATCATATCTAACCCTAAACTACCTGCTGGTCAGAGAACATCATATCTAACCATAAACTACCTGCTGGTCAGAGAACATCATATCTAACCATAAACTACCTGCTGGTCAGAGAACATCATATCTAACCATAAACTACCTGCTGGTCAGAAAACATCATATCTAACCATAAACTACCTGCTGGTCAGAGAACATCATATCTAACCATAAACTACCTGCTGGTCAGAGAACATCATATCTAACCATAAACTACCTGCTGGTCAGAGAACATCATATCTAACCATAAACTACCTGCTGGTCAGAAAACATCATATCTAACCCTAAACTACCTGCTGGTCAGAGAACATCATATCTAACCATAAACTACCTGCTGGTCAGAGAACATCATATCTAACCCTAAACTACCTGCTGGTCAGAGAACATCATATCTAACCATAAACTACCTGCTGGTCAGAGAACATCATATCTAACCATAAACTACCTGCTGGTCAGAAAACATCATATCTAACCCTAAACTACCTGCTGGTCAGAGAACATCATATCTAACCATAAACTACCTGTTGGTCAGAGAACATCATATCCAACCATAAACTACCTGCTGGTCAGAGAACATCATATCTAACCATAAACTACCTGCTGGTCAGAGAACATCATATCTAACCATAAACTACCTGCTGACCAGAAAACATCATATCTAACCATAAACTACCTGCTGGTCAGAGAACATCATATCTAACCATAAACTACCTGCTGGTCAGAGAACATCATATCTAACCATAAACTACCTGCTGGTCAGAGAACATCATATCTAACCATAAACTACCTGCTGGTCAGAGAACATCATATCTAACCATAAACTACCTGCTGGTCAGAGAACATCATATCTAACCCTAAACTACCTGTTGGTCAGAGAACATCATATCCAACCATAAACTACCTGCTGGTCAGAGAACATCATATCTAACCATAAACTACCTGCTGGTCAGAGAACATCATATCTAACCATAAACTACCTGCTGGTCAGAGAACATCATATCTAACCATAAACTACCTGCTGGTCAGAGAACATCATATCTAACCCTAAACTACCTGTTGGTCAGAGAACATCCATATAACCATTAGAGGTGTGCATCTTCACTGCCCCCACGATTCGATTCGATTACGATTCACGATTCTACGATGCGATTCGATTCTACGATGCGATTCGATTCTACGATGCGATTCGATTCTACGATGCATCTCGATGCATCTTCTTGATGCATCTCGATGCATTTCATCCTCAATTTTCTATATTACCACACATGGCTTTTTCATCAATTAAAACAAACAGTCAGTTAAATATGAACTCTTTATTTAGAAAGCTGCTTTTAAATTCAGATGTTAACAAATTTCACATGTTTTGTTACATTAAGTTGTAAAGAAAAATATAATTATAGGCCAAGCCTACCAACGTGTTTTAATTTAAATTCCTCATTCACGTTAATGACGACGCTATAAAGCTGTAAGTCCTTCACTATGAGCTCCTACACACCGAGGTATCCTCTGGGCTCTCTCGCACTTGGATGAATAAAATCGATTATGCGACGTTACTGCATCGATTCAGAATCGTCCCATTAAGCATCTCGATGCATCTTTGAATCGATTATTTTCTGCACCCCTAATAACCATAAACTACTACTACTATATTAATTGAAGGAATCTAAAATAAGTATATTAATTGAAGGAATCTAAAATAAGTATATTAATTGAAGGCATATAAATGAAGTATATTAATTGAAGGAATCTAAAATAAGTATATTAATTGAAGGCATATAAATGAAGTATATTAATTGAAGGAATCTAAAATAAGTATATTAATTGAAGGAATATAAAATAAGTATATTAATTGTGTAATTGATAACTTAATAAAAGATGCTGTAGAGAAATGTTAACTGAACGTATTGGCGCTCTCTGGTGGACAAAATCAATATTAGAGATTGGGCTGGACATACGTTATTTTTAACTATGAATAATACTTTTTTTAGATTAGTCTGTTAATATAACGAGTTATCTATAGATTATTATAAAGCTTATATTTTTAAATCCCTGATCAATATAACCGTTCCCCAAAAGAAATATCAGAAAAATATTTTATAATTCAAAAGACCTCACCATGTTGTAGTGCTGCTCCAATGTTTAATGAGAGGCAGACAGACAGGCAGACAGACAGGTGAATAGTCTACTATAATGAAATAATCTATCTTCTCTTAATGTTTAAAAAAAACATAAGATAGTTAAAAATAAAATAAGCCCGACTCCTGTCAGCTAACGCTTCATTATTCATCAAAAGAATCACCACATGTTGAAGCGTTATAATAATAATAATAATAATAATAACAACACTAGTACTCTTACTTATACTACTTGTACTCGGCTCTCTACTCAAGTTAAAGTAGCAATACTACAAATTAAAAGGACATCCAGCTTCAAAGTATTTCACATGCAGAATAACAGAGAATAATACATATATTTGTATTTGATTAATTGATGCATTTGTAATGATGACTTCTCTGCACGTGGACGTTGATCTGTAGTCGATGATTATGATGGAACTAGGATGCGTCAGAGAATCAGCTGTTTCTCAGATCAGCTGATTGTGTCTCAGGAACTGGAGGCCTCGTTCCAGAAGGATTTGGAGGAAGTCCGGCACATGAAGGACCACGTCCCGGCACACATGCCCAGGAGGAGAGTCCAGGAGGGGTGAGGAGGACCCGGATCAGCCCAATGGTCCTAGTTCTACTGGTCCCAGATCAGTGAACCAGGAGATCAGTCAATAAGTTGTTCTGGTTCTTGGTTTCATTAAAACATGAGCAGCGGGACCGCTGGGGGGTCGGCAGTGATCCGGCTCCGTGGACTGACATTTTACTAGTTAAAGCCTTCAACACCTTTCCCCTTAAAGTCAGTGTGTTAAAGGATGCTGAGCATCTTCAACAGGAATAGTGGGCCTGTGGTCAATGTTTATATATATATATATATATATATACGTATGTGTATAAATGTATGTGTAATGAGGTTCTCTCCTCAGTGGAAGTGAAGCTGGAATGAACCCGGACGAAGCCGGAGATGTTCGACCGGCGGAGAACGTCAAGAAGACCAAGAAGAGCTCCATCAGAGAGATCCAGTTCATCACCGCGCCAGAGTTCAACAGCATCCCCCAGTAAGTACCAGTGATGATGTCATCACTCACATCCCCACCACGGTGATGACAGTGATGTCACTCACATCCCCACCACGGTGATGACGTCACTCACATCCCCACCACGGTGATGACAGTGATGATGTCACTCACATCCCCACCACGGTGATGACAGTGATGATGTCACTCACATCCCCACCACGGTGATGACAGTGATGATGTCACTCACATCCTCACCACGGTGATGATGTTACTCCCATCGCCGTGGTGACTGAGAAGGTGATGTATGCCCCCCGTGTCCCCCTCAGGTACATGAAAGGACGCGTGTCGTACCAGCAGCTGAACGCCGCGGTGTGGAGCATCAACGCCGCTGTGGCGTCCAAGTACAAGATCCTCCATCAGCCGGGGAAGAGCCTCAGCAACCAGGCTCGCAAGCTGATGCAGCGCTTCAAGGACCAGGAGACCAAAGACACCAAAGGTACTGACCAATCACAGCGCATTCTCAGGACAGACCATCACCATGTCAGTGTTGAACATGAACTCTCCTTCGATGAAGACTCACCAGGCCAGTGTGTTTAAGAACGAATAATCCAATTATTTATTTAATACAACCAAGAAGATACCAACATGAATCATTTCAGTTTAAAGAGTTCCTGCTGGACCACCATGAAGAAGGATAGGAACTGTCTGTTAGAGAGGTGTTCTCCATGTTCTCCTCGGCTGAGGTTCTCCATGTTTCAGTTTTAGAGAGGGGCGTTCTCCATGTTCTCCTCGGCTGAGGTTCTCCATGTTTCAGTTTTAGAGAGGGGCGTTCTCCATGTTCTCCTCGGCTGAGGTTCTCCATGTTTCAGTTTTAGAGAGGGGCGTTCTCCATGTTCTCCTCTGCTGAGGTTCTCCATGTTTCAGTTTTAGAGAGGGGCGTTCTCCATGTTCTCCTCGGCTGAGGTTCTCCATGTTTCAGGCTTAGAGAGGTGTGTTCTCCTCTGCTGAGGTTCTCCATGTTTCAGGTTTAGAGAGGTGTGTTCTCCTCTGCTGAGGTTCTCCATGTTTCAGGTTTAGAGAGGTGTGTTCTCCATGTTCTCCTCTGCTGAGGTTCTCCATGTTTCAGGTTTAGAGAGGTGTGTTCTCCATGTTCTCCTCTGCTGAGGTTCTCCATGTTTCAGGTCAGTACTTTGTGGTGGAGGACGACATCCGGGAGTTCACTCAGCTGAAGACGGACAAACGCTTCCAAGGGATCCTGAACATGCTGAGACACTGCCAGCGGCTCCGGGAGCTGCGAGGGGGGGGCCTCGCCCGCTACGTGGTGTCATGAGGGAGCATGACATCATCATGACATCATGGGAGAGGCCTCACCCAGCTCACCAAGTAGGAGTGGGTAGATCAAACGCTACACGAGGGTTTTAAAACAGTCTCTCTGATCATTCTCAGCTTAATGTACATATTTAAAGATTTACCCCGGGTTTGCCACCCGTATGAACACATATAGATTAATAGATTATTAACATTTTGTATTTCTAAGAGGTTGAAAAAATTAAAATCAAAGGAAAGAAAATCACTGTGTGTGTGTTTCTACCTTTGAGTCCTTATTGTCACTCTTTCCTTTGTTGCAGCACGTTTCTTCTTCTAATTCTACTTCTTCTTCAAAGCACTCAATACCATTTAAAAGTAAATAATAATAATATTGAACGGCGGTGTGCTGGGCCGCAGCTTCAGGTTTCAGGCCTTCTGGACACAACTATTTCAGCCACGTTCAGCCCGACGAGTGCAGCGACTCAAAGCGGCTCAGGTTACACTCCGTGATGATGGACAGCTGCAGAGCTGGTCCCGGGTCAGCGGGGAGCCGGACTCACTTTCAGGGTTAAACAGTTTACAATTTATAACCAGTTGTGGACGACAGACCTGCTGGTTGAAATGTCCAACATGCAACGTAACTCAGCCCTCGACACTCGAGCAACACTCGATATGCATCCGGGATGAAGTATGGCACCAGAACCTTCCCAACACTCCCAGCATGAAAACAAACTCTCATCAAAAGTCACATTACAACCCAGTCTGTATGTGTGGAGTTTCTTTTATTAAGACAACAAAAAGAAGTGGCAGATTTAAGTATGGGTGACACGAGCTGCCGATAAGAAGAGAAATCTCCCGATTCTCTCCATGCCCTTAAATGCATCGTTGAGATTCTTTTATCAGCTTTATTAAATGTTTAAAACGCACATATTCAGTACCCGGCACCTTCGTCTCAGTCCAAAACCCTAAAACTTTACCATTTTAAACACACGTCCAGTTCCAAAGGGAGGTCTGGGTCCAAAGGGAGGCCCAGGTCCACACAGGAGGTCTAACACAACTGCTGCCTTGCTCGGCGTTTCAACAGAAGCACTGATTATAGCAGAAACACACTGGTGATAAGACTGCTAACTACGCACCTTTTATTTTCAGCCCCGCTTGTCCTCAACGTTGGCACACTCCTATCTGGTCCAGCTGAAGAGGGTCCAGGGAGGGTGATGAAGGGGGGGTATGTTCACTCAGGGCTGAGTTACGCTGACAGATATTTCCAGCTGGATCCGTGGCATCCTCTCGGCCGTGGACACTGCAGATGCACGAGGACCAGAACTCTGGAGGACCAGAACTCTTGAGTCTACTCATTATTTCCATCCACCTTTGTGACGCTCAGATATACGTGTTGCTTCATGTTTGATGGACATTCTTCGTATAGAAACATGTCTTATACCCTTCGTATAGAAACACGTTTTATACCCTTCGTATAGAAACAAGTCTTATACCCTTCGTATAGAAACACGTCTTATGCCCTTCGTATAGAAACGTCTTATGCCCTTCGTCTAGAAACATGTCTTATACCCTTCGTGTAGAAACATGTCTTATACCCTTCGTATAGAAACTACATGGAAGCAAAGGTCCATAACACCCTGAGTGACACATGCTGCCTATTTAGTGGGAAACATTGTTGCTTGGCAACATTGTGAACCTCAACTGGGTTTATTTTTGCTGCTGGGTAACTTTAGCCCACCGAGGAGAACTATCGGAAACCACCAGGACAAACCCAGACCAGTTGAGTCCAACAGTGAGCTGCTGGCAACATGCTGCAGTGCTGGGGGGGGGGGGCGGGTTCTAAAACACAACACGCTGCAGCGGTGGGGGGGTGGGTTCTAAAACCCAACACGCTGCAGCAGTGGGGGGCGAGTTCTAAAACACAACACCCAAATCCTCTGGTTACATGACTAAACCCCAACACTAAACTCCAGTGAGTATCTGTCGATGTAGACGTGCACGTTGAAGTCGGGTGTGCACGTGTTGTTCTGCAGACGTGGAACCGCCTCTGCGACTTCCTTTGTCGATGTTTTAGCAACAACGTTAGCCACGCCCCATACGGCGAGTTGTGCGCCGTTCAAACATATTCTCACAAAGTTCTCCTAAATATTTTTGTGTTAAAGTTGACTGAAGATAAAAACAAGTACGTTTGTTGCTTGTTTGAATCGATTGCACACAATTTATAGTTATTATTGAATTTCAGACTATTTTTGTCGCGCTGCAACATTAGACCCCTGGATTCCCTTCAAAGACAAATGGACACACACACACACACAGGCTTTGGCTTGATGTGCTTCACAGCAGGTTGTCGGTAGGAAACAGTGGAG
>NC_139923.1:29766600-29771600 GCF_963514095.1 Eutrigla gurnardus | reverse complement strand
CCAAGTTTACACCTTCTAAGGAACGCCTGGACTCTGCTGCTCTGCGGAGATCCGATCGGCCCGGCTGTACTGGTCCTAATCCCTTAGACAGATCACAGATCAGGGATCAGGGCCTGGTGGCGGTCTGCTCTCTCAGGCCGCCGGTACATCCGACACCCGGAGTGTCAATGAGACGGTAGATCACGGAGCGCCGACATATGTCAGTCACTCTGTTGAAGCCTCGCTGCCGGGCTGACAGGCAGCCTGCTGCTGAAACAACTGACCCGGGGTCAGTCACTGTGCTGCTGAAACAACTGACCCGGGGTCAGTCACCGCGCTGCGTCTACGTGGGGGAACCTGGTTGAGGTATACATGGAGGAAACCTGGATGGGGTCTACATGGAGGAGGATCTACGTGGAGGAGACTTGGTTGGGGTCTACATGGAGGGAAGCCCCATTCTTCCACTAGTAACCGTCTCTCATTGCAGCAACAGCAGCTCTGCGCTTCTGCTCTCTAACAGGCAGATCTCTTCACTCGCACACGTTGGGGCTGAAGTTTTTGTTGATGCAGCAGAATTTAATCAGCACACTCGCTGTTTATTTTCTTTCTTTTTTTATTTTGTCTCTGCAGAATGCCGGCAATGTGGAGAACACCGTGAATATCCTCAACATCCTGGACGAACTTCTGTCTGCCGGTAAGCTCAGGTCTCTACCACGAAACAACCACGTAAATACCATGTCACTACCACAAAACGACCACGTAACTACCACATCACTACCACGTAATTACCACAAAACAACCACATAACTAACACGTCACTACCACGTAACTAACACAAAACTACCACGTAACTATCACAAAACGACCATGTAAACACCACGTCACTACCATGTCACTACCACATAACTACTACAAAACTACCACGTAACTACCACAAAACTACCATGTAACTACCACGTCACTACCACGTAACTACCACAAAACGGCCACGTAAATACCACGTCACTACCACAAAGTGACCAGGTAACTACCACATATATACCACGTCACTACCACAAAACGACCACATAACTGCCACGTCACTACCACATAACTACTACAAAACTACCACAAAACGACCATGTAACTACCACGTCACTACCAAGTCACTACCACATAACTACTACCAAACGACCATGTAACTACCACGTCACTACCAAGTCACTACCACATAACTACTACCAAACGACCATGTAACTACGACATAACTACCACGAAACTACTACGTCACTACCACGTAACTACCATGAAACTACCATGTCACTACCACAAAACGACCACGTAACTACCACATCACTACCACGTAATTACCACAAAACAACCACATAACTAACACGTCACTACCACGTAACTAACACAAAACTACCACGTAACTATCACAAAACGACCATGTAAACACCACGTCCCTACCACAAAACAACCACGTAACTACCACAAAATGACCACGTAACTACCACAAAACGACCGCGTAAATACCACGTCACTACCACAAAACGACCACGTCACTATGACAAAACTACCACGTCACTACCACCTAACTACCACAAAAAGGCCACGTAAATACCATGTCACTACCACAAAGTGACCATGTAACTACCACAAAACTACCACATATATACCACGTACATACCACGTCACTACCACAAAACGACCACATAACTACCACGTCACTACCACATAACTACTACAAAACTACCACGTAACTACCACAAAACGACCACGTAACTACCACGTCACTACCATGTCACTACCACATAACTACTACAAAACTACTACAAAACTACCACGTAACTACCACAAAACTACCATGTAACTACCACGTCACTACCACGTAACTACCACAAAACGGCCACGTAAATACCACGTCACTACCACAAAGTGACCAGGTAACTACCACATATATACCACGTCACTACCACAAAACGACCACATAACTGCCACGTCACTACCACATAACTACTACAAAACTACCACAAAACGACCATGTAACTACCACGTCACTACCAAGTCACTACCACATAACTACTACCAAACGACCATGTAACTACCACGTCACTACCAAGTCACTACCACATAACTACTACCAAACGACCATGTAACTACGACATAACTACCACGAAACTACTACGTCACTACCACGTAACTACCATGAAACTACCATGTCACTATCACATAACTACCACGTCACTGGCACGTCACTACCACGTCACTACCACGTCACTGCTACCTCAGATTAAAAAATAGTTAGTTTTATTTTGTAGTTTTGTCCTCTCCAGCACAGGAAACAGCATCATTTGTGTCTCAGGTTCGGACCGCCGGTTCCACTACATGATTGATAAAGGTGGCAGCGAGGCTTTGCTCGCCGCGCTGGTCGACGCCGGCCGCAGCTTCAGCCCCGATTTCACCGTCCTGCTGCCGCTGCTGCACCTCCTGGCCAAAGTGGGACACCGAGGTAAGGACGGTTTAATTACCCTGGAGGGCAAAAAGGGCATGCTAGATGTCAACAGAGGTCATACTTAACAAACCGACATCCTGCTTTTTACATTCTGTACTTCAAACAAAGCAACGTGTATTCCAGTGTGACGTCAGAGCAGGAAGAAGTTTCACATACGACCTCATGCAACAACATTCTCTTTGTTTGATGTTTACTACTCAGCTCATCCCATAGGAACAGAAAGTAATCAGGTTACTTTACCATCCTGATACTTGGATGAAGCTAGGAGTAATCATTCCTACACGTGAATAACTGATGTGACCACATTAATCACACAACTTAGCGGTTCAGTTTTGCTGAGTCAGCAGAACGAAGCTCCCCATATCGAAACGTGTGTCTCTGCAGACCGTCGTATCGGTGTGAAGGCAGAGGAGGCCGGAGCCGTGCTGCTGACTCTGGATCTGCTCCGACACAACGTCCAACACGCCAGCAGGGCTGCAGCCTGTCTCTGGGTGATCCAGGTGTTCGCCTCGGCAGGTACACACACAAACACACACACACACACACACACACACACACACACGCACACACACACACACACACACACACACACACACACACACACACACGTGTCCCCAAAGAGAAATCTAACCTGAACCTTAAAACCAAGTTTTAACCCTCAAACAGGAATTCTTATTCTGTTGAATTTGATCAATAAGTCTATACGGTGCTGGTCCTTCAAATAAAGGTTAGGGTTTGGTTTTAGTGATTGTAGAGCAGCAGACTATGAAGCCAGTGTGATTCTAATCTGTTAGTGTGATAATAATATCTGTATAATCAGAGAGGACGCCTCTCCATCCACAACACACGGCAGCTTTATGTCAGGAAACATCTTCATTAATAATTGAAATTTGTCTCGTCTTCTCCTGACAGCTTCTACGGCAAACCTGATTGGAGAGAACCAGGGACTGGACGTCATCTACCGCCTCATCCCTCTATTCACCACCAAACACCTGCTCACCATCAAGTACGTGGACCCTGGGACCCTGATCCTTCATCCTGCATGACGTAGACCTTTATTGTGATGGTTATAGAAACAAGATGAAAATGCAGCCTCTCCAGAGAGCTACAAAATCTCATCAGATTTTAAGCACAAATATTGTGTTTGTGCTTCGTAACTTTGTAATGTGATATGCTAACAAGTTAGCAACAGTTACAAGCGACGATGCTGTTAACTAGGAAGTGAGGGTATTGGGACTTTATTATCATACTTTATTAGCCATTCACACGAGTGATGTATTCGCTGTGATGTCAGCCAGAGGTTTCGGAAGAGTCGGCATGAAGCTCAAAGCGGTAGCCACAACACACCCGAGCTAAGGCTAATCCAGAGACTAGCAGCTAGCGATATGAGATGCCACCTACCTGTCAATCAAAAAGAGGAACAACAGAGAACCAGACAAACATGTTTATTTCTGCTGTGAAGAGTTATTCAAGCCTCATGTGTCCATTTGATGAACTGCAGCTTTTCGAGGTTGCTGTTTGGTACGGAGCAAGAAACATTCAAACAAAATGTTTTACAAATGTTACAGCGTTTGTTTCTGCAGAGCAAAGTTCAGGCATCCAAACAAACAGTTTCATACTTTGTAACTTAAAAAAATAAAAACATTAAAAATAGCAAACTAAAGCGTAACAACAGAGCACCATGACCGCGGAGCCGCGGTGTCCGTTAGCGATAGCTGACGGAGGTTAAGGCCCCTGGCTGACCCACAGCATGAAATCACATCCTCGGAACCCGGATCCAGACCACAGACATGATCGGCCAGTTTATTTATAAGCTGCTTTGTGGGGTCAGAATTAGCATCTGGCTGGCAGAGAGGCCAGCGTTCCTCAATTCAACCATTTTGTTGCTTGTTGCAGGCGGTTCACCGCCGGGTTCACCACCGGGTTCACCGCCGGGTTCACCGCATCACCACGTGGTCTTAAGTCTGTCAACGTCATCCATCGCAACACATGGATTTAGCTGCCTAGCCCACGAGTACAGCAGCATTAGTCCTCTGTGTTGTCAGCAGCTGCATTTAACATGTCTTCAACATCGCCCAACACCCCAGAACCTGGGCCGGCGTCTCAGAACCTGGTCAGGCTGGCGTCTCAGAACCTGGTGAGGCCGGCGTCTCAGAACCTGGTCAGGCCGGCGTCTCAGAACCTGGTCAGGCTGGCGTCTCAGAACCTGGTCAGGCCGGCGTCTCAGAACCTGGTCAGGCAGGCGTCTCAGAACCTGGTCAGTCCGGCGGCGTCTCAGAACCTGGTCAGTCCGGCGGCGTCTCAGAACCTGGTCAGTCCGGCGGTGTCTCAGAACCTGGTCAGGCCGGTGTCTCAGAACCTGGTCAGGCCGGTGTCTCAGAACCTGGTCAGGCCAGCATCTCAGCACAGCCGAACCTCTCTGGTGAGTCTCGGTGAAACCCAGAGGAGGGTGTTGGTGCTGGCTGACGTCTCGTCTACCGTGAACATCAACCAGAACGTCCTGATGTGCAAGAAATACACAACATCT
>NC_139923.1:29756600-29761600 GCF_963514095.1 Eutrigla gurnardus | reverse complement strand
CAGGGATAGTTTGTTTGCTTTGAACCAGTGATCCACATTCTGAAGCTCTTTGTTGAGCAGTTCTTGAAGTACAAATTTATTTTTGTGTGATGAGAACAGGTTTGTGTCGTCGGCAAACATTACTTTGTGGAGGGTCTTTGACAAATTTTCCAGATCATTTATGTAGATAATGAAGAGGAGCGGACCCAATATGGAACCTTGTGGGACCCCATATTTGATGTGTTTATATTGTGATGTCTGTTCGTGGATAGTTACATATTGCTGCCTCTGATTCAGGTAGCTCTTGGACCAGTTCAGTGATTGACCTCTTATTCCGTAATGGTGCAATTTGTGCAGTAAAATGGTGAAATCGATAGTATCGAAAGCCTTTGAAAGGTCTAGGAATACGCCGATACCATATTCTCCCTTGTCAATGGCACCATTGGTCTTTTCAATAAGGTCAAGAATCGCCATGCTGGTGGTATGCTTTTTCCTGAAGCCATACTGGGATGGGCTGAGTATATTCAGTTTATTGAGGTACTTATTAAGTCTATTGTAAACCACCCTTTCAAATATTTTGGAAAGTGTGGGTAGGATGGATATGGGACGATAATTTGTTGTGTCATTTTTATTACCAAATTTGAAAATTGGAATTATTTTTGCAATTTTTGTCATTTTGGGAACGGTTCCTGTGAGCAGTGAGAGATTAATACAGTGTGGTTCGATGATTTCTTTGGCGATGCTTTTTAGTATTTTGCTGCTAATCTCATCCTCTCCAGAAGAGTTAGAACTCTTCAGGGCCATTATGATATTATATAGTTCAATGCCATCTGTAGGCTTCAGGAAGAAGGAGTTTGGATAGTTGCCTGACATGTATTGTTTGTGGGAGACACCATGTGGTTGAGTAATCTTTTTTGAGAGATTGGCACCTATAGATACAAAATAATTATTAAATTTGCAAGATCAGCATTATTTGTTTTAATGTGTTGTGTCTTTATGGCCCCTATTCATGACACTGTTCAACACTTTCCATTATTTCTTACAGTCTCCCTGTGAAGCCTTTATGAGTTCAGAATAATGACTACTTTTACTTTTTCTGATTGTGTGTGTAAGTTTATTCTTGTAAGTGTTGTATTTGGTTTTATTCTCAATATTTGGCTTTTTAACATATATTTGGTAAAGTTTATTTTTCTGTTTAATGGAGTTAGAGATTCCCCTTGTTAGCCAGGGTTTGTGTTCTTCCCTACTGCGTGTGACAATCTTCGCAGACCTCGGCATGCATATTAGAACGTACATTTTGTCTGGAGAAAGGAAGGAAGCTGCTTTGTCTCTTGTTGGTAAGTCAGAAACTAATTGTAGATTTGGGTTTAGGCATTGTGTGAGTAAAGCTAGTTGTAACATTTAGTCTTGTGTTGATAGCTTGTTGTTGAAATTCTAGTGAAACTGTCTATGCTAAGTGAGTAATCAACTAAGTTTCAGCCAGCTCAACTGTAGTGAATAGACTTGATTGGAGGGAGGGGTCACACTCAGTACTTGAGTACTTGAAAAGGCTGTCACTACAGCGTCAGCTGCAGCGTCAGGCCATCAGAACGAAGACAGCTGAACAAAGACAAGGGAGTCTATCTGTGGGAAGACATCTGAACAAAGACAAGGGAGTCTATCTGCGGGAGTCTGTGGGAAGACAGCTGAACAAAGACAAGGGAGTCTATCTGCGGGAGTGTGTGGGAAGACAGCTGAACAAAGACAAGGGAGTCTATCTGCGGGAGTCTGTGGGAAGACAGCTGAACAAAGACAAGGGAGTCTATCTGCGGGAGTCTGTGGGAAGACAGCTGAACAAAGACAAGGGAGTCTATCTGCGGGAGTCTGTGGGAAGACAGCTGAACAAAGACAAGGGAGTCTATCTGCGGGAGTCTGTGGGTAGACAGCTGAACAAAGACAAGGGAGTCTACCTGTGGGAGTCTGTGGGAAGACAGCTGAACAAAGACAAGGGAGTCTATCTGTGGGAGTCCATTGAGGAAGTCCACTGAGGTAGGCATAACACCTTACCCCCCCCCCCCCCCCCCCCCCTCGCAGCCATGTGTCTTATCCCAGTCAGGACATCACACTGGAGAAGATTTTACCGAAGACCCTTCACTCGAGGCTGTAACCCATCCAATCTCTGCTACCCACCATTCTCCACCGGTAAGGACCTTGAAGTACTAGGGGGGCTGTGGAACTGGCAGTCTGCAGTCAAGAAGGCGGACACCATCTCGGCCTATGCCTCCCTGCAGTCTCTCCACTTCCTGGCCCTCACAGAGACCTGGATCACCCCAGAAAACACTGCCACTCCAGCTGCCCTTTCAACTGCCTACTCGTTTTCACACTCCCCAAGACGAACAGGGCGAGGAGGAGGAACTGGGTTCCTCATCTCACCCAGATGGTCCTACCAGGTCCTTCCTCTGGACCACCTACCCCGATCTACACTTGAATTCCACGCCGTCTCTGTCACCCTTCCTTGCAAACTCAACATCATAGTGATCTATCGCCCACCCGGTCCTCTCTGTGACTTTTTGGATGAGATGGTTGCCCTCCTGAGCTGCTCCCCTGATGATGGCACACCACTCGTCGTCCTCGGTGACTTCAACATCCACCCGGGAAAGCTGCATTCATCTGAATTCATTGACTTCTTTTCCGCATTTGACCTTACGCTCTCCCCCTCTCCACCAACTCACCGGGCCGGGAACCAACTTGACCTTGTCTTCACAAGATCCTGTGGCATCTCGGCACTCTCTGTTACCCCGCTCACCGTGTCCGACCACCACTTTGTGACTTTCTCCCTCCCCATGAAGCCCACCACATCCCTCCCCTCTACGCCTCGAATGGTCACCAGCCGCCGCAACCTGAAATCCCTCACTCCCTCCGCTCTCTCCTCAACTGTTATCTCCTCGCTACCATCCTCAGAACAGTTCTCCTTAATGCCTACTGAGGAAGCCTCCTCCATCCTGATGTCCTCACTCTCCTCTTCTTTGGACACTCTCTGTCCCCCTATCTCACGACCTGCGCGAGCATCTCCCTCCCCTCCCTGGCTGTCTGAACCTCTGCGAACCAACAGATCATTGTTGCGAGCGTCAGAGAGAAAATGTAAGAAATCGGGCCAGCACGAGGACCTTGCTAACTACCACCACCTCCTCTCTGACTTCACCTCAACTGTTTCGGCAGCTAAATCTGCCTTCTACCTGGCAAAGATCAACTCTTCTGCCTCCAACCCCAGGAAACTCTTCTCCATGTTCTCCTCCCTCCTCACCCCTCCTACCCCTCCTCCCCCTTCCTCCCTTACTGCCGATGACTTTGCAACTTACTTTACCAAGAAAGTAAATGACATCAGCTCCTCATTCACGCCTATTCCCTCCCAGAAGACATCTCCCCCAACCCTCAACTCGGATGGTCTTACCAGCTTTACCCCCCTCACCTCTGAAGACGTTCACGCACTTGTTACATCTAACCGTGCCACCACCTGCTCCCTTGACCTGATTCCCTCCTCTCTTCTCCAGGACATCTCACACGACATCTTGCCATTCCTCACCACCCTGATCAACTCCTCCCTCACCTCAGGTGTCATTCCAGCTGATTTTAAGACAGCTACCGTGAAGCCTCTCCTTAAAAAACCCACCCTAGACGCTACTGACATCCAAAGCTACAGACCTGTATCTCTTCTTTCATTCCTCTCTAAAACCTTTCAACGTGCCGCCTACAACCAACTGTCATCCTATCTCTCGCTGAACGACCTCCTAGACCCTAATCAATCAGGATTCAGGACTGCTCACTCCACTGAGACGGCCCTCCTCACAGTGACCGAGTCCCTGCGAGACGCCAGAGCCTCATCCCACTCCTCCGTTCTCATTCTCCTCGACCTATCTGCTGCATTCGACACAGTCAACCACCAAATCCTCCTCTCCACTCTGGCTGAACTTGGCATAACTGACTCTGCTCTCACCTGGTTTACATCATACCTGACAAATCGCACCTTTCAGGTCACATGGAATGGCTCTATATCCAAACCCTGTTCTCTGGACACGGGTGTCCCTCAAGGCTCAGTATTAGGACCGCTTCTGTTCTCACTATACACCAGATCACTAGGTTCTGTTATTACATTGCATGGATTCTCCTACCATTGCTACGCAGATGACACCCAGCTGTTCCTCTCTTTTCCTCCAACCTCTGACACTCACATTGCAACTCGCATCTCGGACTGTCTGGCTGACATCTCTGTCTGGACAACTGCACATCACCTCAAGCTTAACCTGAATAAAACCGAACTCCTCTTCATCCCAGGGAAAGACGGCCCTCGCATGGACCTGTCGGTCACTGTCGAGGGCATCACAGTATTGCCGTCGTCAACTGCAAGGAACCTGGGTGTAATCCTCGATGACCAACTATCCTGCACCCCCAACATCACTGCTGTGGCCCGATCCTGCAGATTTGCCCTCTACAATATCCGCAGGATTCGGACCTTCCTCACAAAGGATGCAACGCAACTCTTGGTCCAAGCACTGGTCATCTCCCGCCTTGACTACTGCAACTCTCTCCTGGCCGGACTCCCGGCCTCTGCGATTAAACCATTGCAGCGTATCCAGAACGCTGCAGCACGCCTTATCTTCAATCTACCCAAATTCTCCCATGTGAGCCCCCTCCTCCGTGACCTCCACTGGCTCCCTGTTGCAGCACGCATCCAATTCAAGACGATGGCACTGGCCTTCAGGGCCATCAATGGAACGGCACCCATCTACCTTCAAACACTGGTCAAACCTCATGCCCCGAAGCGAGCACTTCGCTCCTCTACTTCAGCTGGCCGGCTGGTACCACCATCGCTGAAATCAAACAAATGTCGCTCAGCAAAGTCCAGACTCTTCTCTGTTCTGGTCCTCAGTGGTGGAACGAACTCCCGACCAATGTCAGGACAGCTGAGTCATTTGCCATCTTCCGAAAAAGGCTCAAGACTCACCTGTTCAGACCCACTAACACCGCCCCCCCCGTCCCCCACC
>NC_139923.1:29749100-29751600 GCF_963514095.1 Eutrigla gurnardus | reverse complement strand
GTTGTTGTTGTTGTTGTTGTTGTTGTTGTTGTTGTTGTTGTGGTGACATCATGTGACCAAATGAATCGACGTGGTTCAGATCTCAGAGTCCATCATGAGTCCCAGCTGGATCTGATGTGGATCTGCTCGGTCCACATTGTGTCCAGTCAGCCAGATCTGATGTGGATGTGAACAGAAGAAGAGCACTGACATCGCCCTCTCCTGTGTTTGCCCCCCCATTCTCCTGTGTTTGCCCCCCCCCCCCCCTCCTGTGTTTGCCCCCCCATTCTCCTGTGTTTGCCCCCCCATTCTCCTGTGTTTGCCCCCCCACCCCCCCACCCCCCCCCCCCCCCCCCCTGTGTTTGCCCCCCCATTCTCCTGTGTTTGCCCCCCCCCCTATGCCCGTCTATCACAGAGGCCAATGTTTGCTCGGCGGTATCCAAGGGTTACGTCTCGGGCCTCCTGCGGTTTTACGAGGACTGGCTCAGCAAGGGGACTCAACACGTCGCCGTAGCGATCTGCCACGCACTGCTGCGCTGCCTCCACAAGGTCACCAGCGGTACTGCAGGCAGACAGGCCTTCGTCTCCCAGGGAGGCCTCAGGCTGCTGTATGAAACCACACAGGTACTCCTCATATTTATCCGGGGTTCGGTCTTGGTCTCCTTCTAGCTCTTGTTATAGTAGAACCTAAAATGCTGCATATATAAAAAGGTCTTGATCTGTTGATGGTGAGCAGCTGAGCCGACGGCGGTGCTCATCAGTCTCCAGAGAAGGTTCAACTCTGCTCTGCAGCGAGCTGGATCGGGTTGCAGGTAATCTTGAGTTCATCAAACAAAGATGATGGTAGACGTGTTGGGGATCAGAAGAAGACCAGGTCCATGTGGGACTATGAGTGACTGGTCTGGTCCCCGGCCTAGCCACAGAGTCCTGTAGGGGGCGGAGCCTGTGAGAGATAGAACTAAGGTTACAATACCATAACCTTTGTTTTGGCCCTTCAAAAAAACGAAAACCATGTGCACTTACTGGCGCAGCATAGAGGCTGAAATACTTAATTTGGCAACGTGCCATTGATAAACATCCCACAATGCAACACTTCTGTTAAAGGTATAATGGCGGGTCGGCCTCAACGATACTTAACAGACTGAAAGCTAAGAAAATCCCGTTTACAAGGACAGTACCGTGGTCTTCCCAGGATGCACTTTTGATGGATCTCTTCTGGCACATTGTGGATCCCGAGTCTGGTCCATTGATTACGTGGATCCATGAAGTGGGTTTGTCTCTCTGCAGACCTGTTTGCTGAATAAAGGTCTGGAGTCTCTGGTGGGCCCCTCTGTGCAGCTGATGAGGAAGTGTCTTCCGAGAACTCCTCTTCCACTAACCTCGGATCAGTCTGCCTACACCTTCCCCCTGCCTGGAAGACCACATGCTGGCCCCGATGTGGATTCAAAACCAGGTATCAGCATTCTCATATATCCACATTCAGAAGAAGCAGGTCTGGCCTCGGATATGTGGATTTGTCAACTAGACAAGTCACTTCATAAACATAATACATTTAAGCTATTCAATATGGATACATTTGAAGGTAAACTGGTCTCAGATGGATCACATGGGAAAAAATCAATCAATCAATCAATCAGTAATGATCCAACTAAGTTGAAATAATGTGGCCTACTGTGTAAAACTTTTAGAGTGTGTAGTATTTGTGAGTGTATTGTTTGTCATGTCGTCCCGATAACAAACACCAGAAAATGTCTTAAACTTCCTCCCTTTTATTTGCCGATTGTTGATGTGAACGTTTGAGTTCTGGTCTGTGTTGGTCCTGGTCTGTGTGGGTTCTGGTCTGTGTGGCTTCTGGTCTGTGTTGGTCCTGGTCTGTGTGGGTTCTGGTCTGTGTTGGTCCTGGTCTGTCTGGGTTCTGGTCCGTGTGGGTTCTGGTCTGTGTTAGTTCTGGTCTGTGTGGGTTCTGGTCTGTGTTGGTCCTGGTCTGTGTGGGTCCTGGTCTGTGTGGGTTCTGGTCTGTCTGGGTTCTGGTCCGTGTGGGTTCTGGTCTGTGTTAGTTCTGGTCTGTGTGGGTTCTGGTCTGTGTGGGACGTGAACGCTGACACTCTGCTCTCTGTCCAGACGAGGGCAGCGAGGAGAGCAATGACGATGAGGAGGCCGGAGACGGCAAAGAAGCAGACTACGTAAGTCTGTTTAGACCCAGTTTAGACTCAGTTTGGACCTGGTTTAGACCCAGTTTAGACCTGGTTTAGATTCAGTTTAGACCCGGTTTTAGACCCTGGTTTGACCCGGTTTAGACCCTGGTTAGAATTGGTTAAGACCCGTTTTAGACCCGCTTTAGACCCACATGTATGTGTCTCTGGTCCATTGCACATTGTTGACCTCCGTGTGTCTCGGCCCAGGACGAGGACTTGGAGACGGACCTGAACAAACTCTGCTGCCGTCCCGACCCGGACCGACCCAAGGAGCTGCTGCCACAGTACCAGCGCCTCTGTCCGGAGCTGTCACATGACTTCCAGGT
>NC_139923.1:29704100-29744100 GCF_963514095.1 Eutrigla gurnardus | reverse complement strand
GTCCCGCTGTGTGTGTGTTTGTGTGTGTGTATGAATGTGTGTGTGTGTGTGTGTGTGTGTGAGAGAGATCAGACAAAAGCAGACACAGCCTTCCATCCTGACAGAGACAGATATCCAATGCTTTGTTTATTTTTCCGCTCCTTAATTGAAAGCCAGTGATCCTTAACAGTCGCACATATGAAGAAATAATTTGTTTTTGAGGAAACGTCAGATTCATTACAACACGTCCTCATTAGCATAATATCTGAGGGACTGCTGCAGCTGCCGTCACATGCGGCATTTCTGCATCGCAATTATGCAGTTTCATCTCGTCATTCCCCCAAAATGCTGCAGCACCAGCAGCGTTCAAATAACTGCCTGATACCATCCAGTTTGATTACTGTCCTCACCGGCAACCTCCAGTCAACCAGCGTCTCCTCGGGCAACAGTGCACGGGTGTTAAGGCAACTCCCCGGGGTGTTGGGGCAACTCCCCCTGGTGCTAAGGCAACTCCCCGGGGTGTTTGGGCAACTCCCCATCGTGTTAAGGCAACTCCCCATGGTGTTAGGGCCACTCCCCATAGTGTTAAGGCAACTCCCCCAGTGCTAAGGCAACTCCCCGGGGTGTTAGGGCAACTCCCCGGGGTGTTAGGGCAACTCCCCATGGTGTTAAGGCAACTCCCCATGGTGTTAGGGCAACTCTCCATGGTGTTAAGGCAACTCCCCCGGTGCTAAGGCAACTCCCCAGGGTGTTAGGGCAACTCCCCCTGGTGTTAAGGCAACTTCCCGGGGTTTTTGGGCAACTCCCCATCGTGTTAAGGCAACTCCCCATGGTGTGAGGGCAACTCCCCATCGTGTTTAGACAACTCACCCGGTGCTAAGGCAACTCCCCGTGGTGTTAAGGCAACTCCCTGTGGTGTTAGGGCAACTCACCCTTGTGTTAAGGCATCTCCCTGTGGTGTTAAGGCAACTCCCTGGGGTGTAAGGGCAACTCCCTGGGGTGTTTGGGCAACTCCCAATCATGTTAAGGCAACTCCCCATGGTGTTAGGGCAACTCCCCATGGTGTTAAGGCAACTCCCCTGGTGCTAAGGCAACTCCCCGGGTGTTAGGGCAACTCCCCCTGGTTCTAAGGCAACTTGCCGAGGTGTTAAGGCAACTCCCCCTGGTGTTAAGCCAACTCCCCCGGTGCTTAGGCAACTCCCCATGGTGTTAGGGCAACTCACCCTGGTGTAAAGGCAACTCCCCCTGGTGCTAAGGCAACTGAACCCGGACCAAATGTTGCTCCTTCAGACACCAGATCTCCTTCACCAATCACCTGTTTGTGTGCAGGCCATCTGTCTGCACCCTGTCTGTCTGTCTGTCTCTCTGCACCCTGTCTGTCTGTCTGTCTGCACCCTGTCTGTCACCACCATCTGTCTGTCACATTGTGATCACTGACACTCGGAGATGTTGAGTGCGACCCGTCACACAACGTTGCGATTATCACTGGTGACCTCTGGGAGCAACATAATTGCCCGGCTGTCACCAACGGAGGTAATCAAGGGCTGTGATGGGCGTAGAGGACACGCCGCCAGCACGCCGTTAATTAAAAACCTGATCCGGTAATTGAATGAAGCCCAGCACTCAGAGCACGCAGGAAACCTGGAGCCAGGACTGGAGGATCTTCTCCTGGGTTTAACAACCCCACTGAGATGCGATCTATTGTTCAGTCGGAGGGTTAGTGAGGATCTAGTCTTCAGTAGGAGAGTTAGTGAGGATCTAGTCTTCAGTAGGAGGGTTAGTGAGGATCTAATCTTCACTAGGAGGGTTAGTGAGGATCTAGTCTTCACTAGGAGGGTTAGTGAGGATCTAGTCTTTAGTATGAGGGTTAGTGAGGATCTAGTCTTCACTAGGAGGGTTAGTGAGGATCTAGTCTTCAGTAGGAGAGTTAGTGAGGATCTAGTCTTCAGTGGGAGGGTTAGTGAGGATCTAATCTTCACTAGGAGGGTTAGTGAGGATCTAGTCTTTAGTAGGAGGGTTAGTGAGGATCTAGTCTTCACTAGGAGGGTTAGTGAGGATCTAGTCTTCAGTAGGAGGGTTAGTGAGGATCTAATCTTCACTAGGAGGGTTAGTGAGGATCTAGTCTTTAGTAGGCAGGTTAGTGAGGATCTAGTCTTCAGTAGGAGGGTTAGTGAGGATCTAGTCTTCAGTCGGAGAGTTAGTGAGGATCTAGTCTTCAGTAGGAGGGTTAGTGAGGATCTAGTCTTTAGTAGGAGGGTTAGTGAGGATCTAATCTTCACTAGGAGGGTTAGTGAGGATCTAGTCTTCACTAGGAGGGTTAGTGAGGATCTAGTCTTTAGTAGGAGGGTTAGTGAGGATCTAGTCTTCACTAGGAGGGTTAGTGAGGATCTAGTCTTCAGTAGGAGAGTTAGTGAGGATCTAGTCTTCAGTAGGAGGGTTAGTGAGGATCTAGTCTTCAGTAGGAGGGTTAGTGGGGATCTAGTCTGTTAGTGAGGATCTAATCTTCACTAGGAGGGTTAGTGAGGATCTAGTCTTTAGTAGGAGAGTTAGTGAGGATCTAGTCTTCAGTAGGAGGGTTAGTGAGGATCTACTCTTCAGTAGGAGGGTTAGTGGGGATCTAGTCTTCAGTAGGAGGGTTAGTGAGGATCTAGTCTTCAGTAGGAGGGTTAGTGAGGATCTAGTCTTCAATAGGAGGGTTAGTGGGGATCTAGTCTTCAATAGGAGGGTTAGTGGGGATCTAGTCTGTTAGTGAGGATCTAATCTTCACTAGGAGGGTTAGTGAGGATCTAGTCTTTAGTAGGAGAGTTAGTGAGGATCTAGTCTTCAGTAGGAGGGTTAGTGAGGATCTAGTCTTCAGTAAGAGGGTTAGTGAGGATCTAGTCTTCAGTAGGAGGGTTAGTGAGGATAAAATCTTCACTAGGAGTGTTAGTGAGGATCTAGTCTTCAGTAGGAGGGTTAGTGAGGATCTAGTCTTCACTAGGAGGGTTAGTGGGGATTTAGTCTTCAGTAGGAGAGTTAGTGGGGATCTAGTCTTCAGTAGGAGGGTTAGTGAGGATCTAGTCTTCAGTAGGAGGGTTAGTGGGGATCTATTCTTCACTAGGAGGGTTAGTGGGGATCTAGTCTTCAGTAGGAGGGTTAGTGAGGATCTAGTCTTCAGTAGGAGGGTTAGTGGGGATCTATTCTTCACTAGGAGGGTTAGTGGGGATCTAGTCTTCAGTAGGGGGGTTAGTGGGGATCTAGTCTTCAGTAGGAGGGTTAGTGAGGATCTAGTCTTCACTACGAGGGTTAGTTGAGATCTGACTTGCTGGTCCGAACTTTCAGCAGCTGTTTATGTCAAAGATATTCAGGGTTGGTACGGGTGCTGGAAATCCTTGAAAACCCTTGAATTGTAGTGTGATGTTTTCAAGGTTTTAAAAGTGCTTAGATTTAGAATAAAGTGCTTGAACCCGGTCTCACGTCCCCGTCTCTTGCCAGGTAACCGGCCCTGCGTGGTGCTGACGGGTCGTGTCCACCCTGGAGAGTCCAACGCCAGCTGGGTGATGAAGGGCACGCTGGAGTTCCTGGTCAGCAGTGACCCACTGGCCCAGCGTCTCAGGGAGGCCTTTGTCTTCAAGCTGGTCCCCATGCTGAACCCAGACGGCGTCATCAACGGCACGTGAGTGGGAGCGGCCAATCACAGCCAGCCAAAGATCAGTGTGTGATGATGTCACAGACGTTTGGTTTCAGCCACAGAAACAGCTAAAGATCATAAGCGAACATACGTGTTCAGTTATGATGAAGTTGTTCTGTTGTGGAGCATCAAGATCCTGCACAGGGACCCGTTATGAGACAGGGTCTGAACCCGGCTTCCCCGGCCGGCTCAAGTCCTGATTTTAAGACAAATAAAACACGATTGCGGATTGTGTTAATGTGCACAAACACAGGACTTTCACCCAGGAGACAGCTGTCGGGAGCTTGAACTGAAGCGGTCCTTCTTGTCTCCGCAGGAACCGCTGTGACCTGAACGGTGAGGACCTGAACCGTCAGTGGTCTAAACCAGACCCCGTCCTCAGCCCCACCATCTACCACACCAAGGGCCTGCTCTACTTCCTCAACAGCATCGGACGGACCCCTCTGGTGAGACCGGCCTGCTGGTTTCGTTAGCTTGTTGTGGTCCCTCGAGCTCTCCCTGCTTTTACTTTGAAAATCTCTTTGACATGATCAGACTTTGATCGACTGTAAACGTACTTTTATTCTCTAAAGTAAACGTTATTAAAATGTTCTCCTCAAATACGCCAAGCCATCATTAAGCCCAACACATGGACTGACAGGTGTCTGGCGTTATAATGCAGCCCAACACACGGACTGACAGGTGTCTGGCGTTATAAAGGAGCCCAACACACGGACTGACAGGTGTCTGGAGTTATAATGCAGCCCAACACACAGCCTGACAGGTTTCTGGCGTTAAAATGCAGCCCAACACATGGACTGACAGGTGTCTGGAGTTATAATGCAGCCCAACACACAGACTTACAGGTGCCTGGCGTTATAAAGCAGCCCAACACATGGACTGACAGGTGTCTGGAGATATAATGCAGCCCAACACAGGGACTGACAGGTGTCTGGCGTTATAATGCAGCCCAACACACGGACTTACAGGTGTCTGGCTCTATAAAGCAGCCCAACACACGGACTGACAGTTTCAGTTTACTTTTTTAATACCCGTAGGTAGATTTGTTGTGCAGTAGCAGGAGAGGGCGTCACACAAACATTGATGACAGGACAAACAGGAGACGTGTTAACACACAGCATGAAACAGACATGGGTACCTCCGATATTCACTGAGCAGGATTAAAGGCAGATAAGATACGACAAAGTGATGATACAAGGGACAATAAATAGGTTTAAAAACCATTTTCAATAAATAGAAATAAATAGATAAATAGCAACAACAAGTCACAGGATAGACCTCAAAGTGCATTAGGACTTGTTTAAAAGGGAAACAGCAGCAGGGACAAAGCTGTTCCTAAAGAGTGTGGTCCTAGATCTTGGGACTATGAATCTCCGTCCAGATGGCAGGAGCTGGAACTCACTCGCAAGAGGATGGGAGACGTCATTGGAGATGGCGCTGGCTAGTCGCTGCAACTGTTTGGTGTACAGCGACTCCAGGCTCAGCTGTGTCTCTCCAATCAGCCGACCAGACCATTTGATGATCTGGCTGAGCGAGTTCCTTTCTTTTAAGGGCAGGTTTCCGAACCATAACACAAGTGAGAAAGCTAACACAGATTCAATAAAAGCATGATAAAAGATTGTCATCATGGTCCTATCAATATGGAAACGGGACAATTTCCTCAGACAAAACAGTCTCTGGTGTCCCTTCCTGCTCACAGCTTTGCAGTTCTCTTTAAAATTTAAGGTGGAGTCAATGATTGTTCCAAGATATTTATAAGATTGCACTTGTTCAGTGACTTGTCCCTTGATCATCACAGGCTCAGGTGTTTTGACATTCTTTCTAAAATCAATAGCCATGTCTTGGTCTTTGCTATATTGAGGTGTAGGTGAGAGTCTTCACACCACTTTACAAAGTAGTCGACAACCGGACCGTGATTGTGTTCACTTCCCTGGAGCAGGCTAACAATCACGGAGTCATCTGCATACTTTAAAATGAGGCGATTTAAAAAAATACTCTGACACATATTTGTGTATAAAATGAATAACAAGGGTGAGAGCACACACCCTTGTGGTGAGCCAGTGGAAGAGCACACTTTGTCAGATAAGACCCCATTAACTCTGACCCTCTGTGTCCTGTTTGTTAAAAAGTTTAAAATCCAGCCCACAAGATTTTTACTGAGGTTAAAATGTTCTAAAAGCCTCTGGGTTAAGATGTGCGGCTGGATTGTATTAAAAGCAGAGGAGAAGTCAATAAATAAAAGCCGGGCATGACACCCACTTCCTTCAAGATGTTTAAAAAGCAAATTAATCAGAGTGTGGCGTCCTCCACTCCTCTTTTGGGCCTGTAGGCAAATTGTAGTTGATCTATTCCACTCCCTGTATTTTTCAAGATTTCCAGCCGAACAAGTTTTTCATAACAAATTCAACAAAATGTTCATAATAATTGAGGTCAAAGCCACCGGTCTGAAGTCATTGACAGGTGACTGGAGTTATAATGCAGCCCAACACACGGACTGACAGGTGTTTGACGTTATAATGCAGCCCAACACACGGACTGACAGGTGTCTGGCGTTATAATGCAGCCCAACACACGGACTGACAGGTGTCTGGCGTTATAATGCAGCCCAACACACGGACTGACAAGTGTCTGGCGTTATAATGCAGCCCAACACACGGACTGACAAGTGTCTGGCGTTATAATGCAGCCCAACACACGGACTGACAGGTGTCTGGAGTTATAATGCAGCCCAACACACGGACTGACAAGTGTCTGGCGTTATAATGCAGCCCAACACACGGACTGACAGGTGTCTGGCGTTATAATGCAGCCCAACACACGGACTGACAGGTGTTTGACGTTATAATGCAGCCCAACACACGGACTGACAGGTGTCTGGCGTTATAATGCAGCCCAACACACGGACTGACAAGTGTCTGGCGTTATAATGCAGCCCAACACACGGACTGACAGGTGTTTGACGTTATAATGCAGCCCAACACACGGACTGACAGGTGTTTGACGTTATAATGCAACCCAACACACGGACTGACAGGTGTCTGGCGTTATAATGCAGCCCAACACACGGACTGACAGGTGTCTGGCGTTATAATGCAGCCCAACACACGGACTGACAGGTGTCTGGCGTTATAATGCAGCCCAACACACGGACTGACAGGTGTCTGCATGTTTGCTGGGAATGTAGAATGTGATGTTATGAGGCTTTAATGAGGAAGACCTTTGATGAATTGACCTTGATTGGGTTTTTAATTGCGCTAAATGAGAGTTGCCTTTCAGCCTCATACAGGCAATTAAGAGCCAACTGTTGCTGCAGAGTGACGTACAGCGAGAAGCACGTTGACCATGTTGACCTTCACACAGCTGCTGGTCTTCTAGAATTGGGACCTCGTACCTTTCTGTACCAGAAGAACAGTTCTTGTTGGTCCTGCAGGTGTTCTGCGACTACCACGGCCACTCCAGGAAGAAGAACGTGTTCCTGTATGGCTGCAGCGTCAAGGAGACCCTCTGGCAGTCCGGATCCACCATGAACACCACAGGACTGAAGGAGGACCCGGGATACAGGGTAACACACTCACACACACTCACACTCACACACACACACACACTCACACACAGCAGTGGAGTAACTAATCTCTCTCTCTAGACCATCCCAAAGACCTTGGATCGTCTTGCTCCGGCCTTTTCTTTCAACAGCTGCAACTATTTGGTAACAACAACTCCAACAACAGCAACGGCCTCTAGGTGTGGTTGGTGTTTCACGGCTTCCCTCCGTGTGTGAACAGGTGGAGAAGTCTCGCTCGGCCACGGCCCGGGTGGTGGTCTGGAGGGAGATGGGGGTGCTGAGGAGCTACACCATGGAGAGCACGCACAACGGCTGTGACCAGGGCGTCTACAAAGTGGGACACATTATATTCATATAGATATTATATATTTACATAATAGGCATATCTAAAGGTGTGACAGCATCAGATTTACATAGATATCATTATATAGTATTATATATATGTGTGTGTGTGTGTGTGTGTGTGTGTGTGTGTGTGTGTGTGCAGGGCCTGCAGACAGGAACCAGGGAGTTGCAGGAGATGGGTGTGAAGTTCTGCCACAGTCTGCTTTCTGTGACCAAAGACATGAATATGTACAGCCAAAGACTCCTGAACCACAACGTCCTGGACCACAAGTCTCACAAGTAAGACCGTCCTGACACGTCATGTACATGTTTGTTCTAAACCGGACCAGGGAGCAGGTTCGGACTTCAGATTGGGTTTAGAACCAGGATTAGATGAGATGGATCCAGATCCAGCAATGGTGCTGCTCTGTCGCTGGTGTTCATCAGATCGACCCGTCACTCCTCCACAGTCCAAATATGGTCACTTCCTTCTCTGGTTGCAAACCATCTAAGATGCTGAACTGGTTTCTGAACCGTAGTCCAGAAACCGACGCGGGCGTCACCATGACGACGTGTCTCTTCTTTGGTTTCATCCTCAGTTCTTTCCCTCTGTGGTCCCGTCCCTTCTTCCCTCTTATCCTTGTGATCCATGCTGACACATTGCCACTTGTATTCTGTTATTCATTTTCTCCGTTCTGGTTGGTTCTCATCGTCCCTCCGTCCTTCTCCGTCCTTCTCCGTCACATTATTTGGTCGTCAATTTAAATATCAATGAAAGAAGATCCTTTTATGGATAATTGAGCATAGCAGCGTTTCTTCTCTGTGTCTAATATTTTCCATCTTTATCCATCATTTGTTAACAAACCATGATGAGGGAGGAGAGAACAATCCAGAAAGGAGCAAAGGAATCAACATTTTAGAAAACAACAGAATGAGACCCCCTTTCTCCACACGATCGCCCTTAAGAGATGCTGAAAACACATCATCAGATTTAGACAATGATTTTAATTACAACTCCAATGAAAATAAGACTTTATACAGTCTGCCTTTTAGGGTACAAATATCTTGGCCCAACTTCTCAACAACATAATTACTCTGATGAAATTAGCACCATGACGTTTCTGGAACAGAGATTTAAAGAGCAGATGTATCTGTAACGCAGCAGAAGAAGCTGTTTAATACGTTGGACTGTATATTTGAATGGTTTCCTTTTATTATCTGCAGCCTTGACAATCAAATATATCACACACACACACACACACACACACACACACACACTGTACACTTATTCTTGACCTTGGGAGTCGTAGAATAGTCGTCTGTCAGTTGTCTGTCAGTCGTCCATCTGTCAGTCGTCCGTCTATCAGTCGTCCGTCTGTTAGTTGTCCGTCTATCAGTCGTCAGTCGTCCGTCTGTTGTCCATCTGTTAGCCGTCCGTCTGTTAGTCGTCCGTCTGTTGTCCGTCTGTTAGTCGTCCGTCTGTTGTCCGTCTGTTAGTCGTCCGTCTGTTGTCCGTCTGTTAGTCGTACGCCTGTTGTCCGTCTGTTGTCCGTCTGTTAGTCGTCCGTCTGTCTGTCAGTCGTCCGTCTGTCGTCCGTCTGTCAGTCATGGTCCTGATCTCAGATCTGCGGCGTCCGTCATGGTGAACTCTGGGAAATGTTGGATTAATTTCAGTTTGATGGAAGCCAAGTGTCCGTTTGGGTTCTGAATATTTTGAGTGTAAACACAAGATGACATTCAAGAAGTCATCACAGACGTGGTGGACGTCATCATGGTGACGTCCCCCGACGGGTTCTGGACTATGCTTTTGAAGCCTCAAGTTCGGCTTTTAGACCATCACCATTAAGGATATTTTGCAGCCAGTGAAAAGGAAGGAAGGGACCATATTTGGACTGTGGAGGAGCAACAGGTGGATCTGATCAACACAAGCAGGGCAGAGTGGCACCCTTACAGGATCTGGATCCATGTGGATTCTGGTGCACCACGAGCAGCAGCCAAACTGTAGCTAACTAGCATTGATAGCGGTAGCAACCTGTCAATCAGCAGGTAAGCCCCGCCCCCTAAAGCATCCCCTGCTTTCTGGTCTGGTGGACTCTAAATGGACCATAATGTACTAAATGAACATCATGCTGGATTGAAGAAGACTTGAAACTAGAGATTGAGACCATAAACTCATGTTTACAATGTTTACTGAGATAATACATCAAGAGAGAAGTAGGACCATTTTCTCATAGACTTCTATACAACCAGAGAGGAGTCGCCCCCTGGTGGCCAGCAGAGAGAAGTAGGACCATTTTCTCATAGACTTCTATACAACCAGAGAGGAGTCGCCCCCTGGTGGCCAGCAGAGAGAAGTAGGACCATTTTCTCATAGACTTCTATACAACCAGAGAGGAGTCGCCCCCTGGTGGCCAGCAGAGAGAAGTAGGACCATTTTCTCATAGACTTCTATACAACCAGAGAGGAGTCGCCCCCTGGTGGCCAGCAGAGAGAAGTAGGACCATTTTCTCATAGACTTCTATACAACCAGAGAGGAGTCGCCCCCTGGTGGCCAGCAGAGAGAAGTAGGACCATTTTCTCATAGACTTCTATACAACCAGAGAGGAGTCGCCCCCTGGTGGCCAGCAGAGAGAAGTAGGACCATTTTCTCATAGACTTCTATACAACCAGAGAGGAGTCGCCCCCTGGTGGCCAGCAGAGAGAAGTAGGGCCATTTTCTCGGTCTGGGATCGAACCCCAAACCAACGAGCCTAGGCTGCTGTGCTTCCTGGTTGTCATGGTAACCCCTCCCCCTAACGACTCTTGTCTCTGCAGCTGCTTCGAGGACGATGAGCCTCCATGTGTCGAGGATATCGAGTATTCCTCAGACTGTCCGCCACTCAAAGGCTCGGATCTGGATTCAGACATCAACGGCAGCATGGCCGCCGCTGAAGAGGAGGAGGAGGGGGGCGACGAAGGAGGGAAACACCGACGAGGGGGCCTGTCCACATGTAACAGCATTAACGGACACGTCGCCAGTTAAAGAGTCTTTCTTTAACTACGTCACAGATCAGGACTCACCAGACCCCCATCAAACCAGACCCCCATCAGGACTAACCACAACCCAATCAGGACTAACCAGACCCCCATCAGGGCTCAACAAACTCTTTCTATTAAGAATTCGGGCATATTTTCAATTACGTCCTTGATGTCATCTTTACAATAAATTACTTTCTTTTTCAATTCTGGAATAATTAATCCTGGAAAACTCACTGGTCACCCGAATCTCACCCTAATCTCACTTTAATCTCACCCTAATCTCACTTTAATCTCACCCTAATCTCATTTAAATCTCACCCTAATATCACTTTAATCTCACACTAATATCGCTTTAATCTCACACTAATATCGCTTTAATCTCACCCTAATCTCACTTTAATCTCACCCTAATCTCATTTAAATCTCACCCTAATATCACTTTAATCTCACACTAATATCGCTTTAATCTCACACTAATATCGCTTTAATCTCACACTAATATCGCTTTAATCTCACCCTTATCTCATTTCAATCTCATCCTAATCTCAACCTAATCTCACTTTAATCTCACCCTAATCTCATTTAAATCTCACCCTAATATCACTTTAATATTACCCTAATCTCACCCTAATCTCACCCAAATATCCCCATAATCTCACCCTAATATCCCCATAATCTCACCCTACTCTCATTTAAATCCCCCCTAATCTCCCCTACTCTCCCCTGACCCCTGAGAGGCTTCCTCCCTGGCTGAGAGTTTCAGGTTCATCGCTGCTTTATGACAGGAGAGCTGGTTTGGTGCATGAGACGTGTTCTTCGGTGTCCGGCTGCTGTGATGTTGGTTTATTCATTTTATGAATATATGAGCGTCTGGATTTTATAAGATGTTTGTTGTTTGCAGTGACGAACGTGAGATGTGAAGCACGTAGATTAAATGTTGTGTTGTGGGTCGGAGGTCAACTTTAGTTTTCAGAGTAAAACGTTAAAACAAAGTTGTGTTTTTGTTCACTTAGGAAGGGATTATTGTATTATATTGACGAGAAAAAAGACAAACCTCGAACCAAAACATCAATGATGATGAAAAACGTGGAATCTTAAAATTCAAACTTTACACTTGAAATCCATGTCTGACCTTCAGAACAGTCTCTGACAAAAACAACCCACCGCATAATTCAAATATTTCAAGTACACACACACAGATATACATTACAGATCCCTCTAATGGATCCAGACCGAGTCCAGAAATCCAGACCGGGTCCTGCAGTGGAAGTCTGAACCCTGTAGTGGTGAAGCAGAGAGGATGCTGATGGAAAGGCCTGAAGCCGCTGACGATCGCCATGGCGATATGATCACCGGCGCGCGGGGGGGCCATCTGATACGGCCGCTGATCCTCTGATCCCCCAATCTGCTTCCTGATTGGTTCGCTCAGGTCCATGGAGACCAATCAGCTCCAGCGCTGACCTTCATACACATCCAGCTTCATCGGTAGAGATCCCGTCTGGTACTGGGTTTACTGGGTGTACTGGGTTTACTGGGGAACTGTCCAACACCAGGATCCTTGATGCCTTCTTGAAGTCCTTTTTACGTTGGACAATCCGTTCCCAGGTGTCTGGTTACTGGTTCAGGTGGTGGATCTGGATGTTTGAGACCATCAGGGTTGTCTCTGTGTTCTCAGCAGCGTTACTAGTTTTACATATTATTATTACCATTATTATTATTATTATTATTATTATTATTAGATCGTAAACACAGCTACGTCGTCAGGGTAACGGATGTAAAGTCAGCTGATTCATCGTCTTCGTCCACGTCTGAAACTCCGGGACCGGATCAGTACTACACGTTCTCCAGTGTTCAGACTTTTACTGTATGTGGACCCAGACCTGTTCCAACATGGAAACCCAGACCTGGTCCGACCCGGACACCCAGACCTGTTCCGACATGAAAACCCAGACCTGGTCCGACCCGGACACCCAGACCTGTTCCGACATGAAAACCCAGACCTGGTCCGACCCGGACACCCAGACCTGTTCTGACCCGGACACCCAGACCTGGTACGAAACGGACACCCAGACCTGGTCCGACATGGAAACCCAGACCTGTTCCGACATGGAAACCCAGACCTGGTCCGACCCGCACACCCAGACCTGTTCCGACATGGAAACCCAGACCTGTTCCGACATGGAAACCCAGACCTGTTCTGACTCGGACACCCAGACCTGGTCCAAAACGGACACCCAGACCTGTTCCAACATGGAAACCCAGACCTGGTCCGACCCGGAAACCCAGACCTGGTCCGACCCGGACATCCAGACCTGTTCCGACATGAAAACCCAGACTTGGTCCGACCCGGACACCCAGACCTGGTCCGACCCGGACACCCAGACCTGTTCCGACATGGAAACCCAGACCTGGTCCGACCCGGACACCCAGACCTGTTCTGACTCGGACACCCAGACCTGGTCCAAAACGGACACCCAGACCTGTTCCAACATGGAAACCCAGACTTGGTCCGACCCGGAAACCCAGACCTGGTCCGACCCGGACACCCAGACCTGTTCCGACATGAAAACCCAGACTTGGTCCGACCCGGACACCCAGACCTGTTCCGACCCGGACACCCAGACCTGGTCCGACATGAAAACCCAGACCTGGTCCGACCCGGACACCCAGACCTGTTCTGACCCGGACACCCAGACCTGGTCCGACATGAAAACCCAGACCTGGTCCGACCCGGACACCCAGACCTGTTCTGACCCGGACACCCAGACCTGTTCTGACCCGGACACCCAGACCTGGTCCGAAACGGACACCCAGACCTGGTCCGACATGGAAACCCAGACCTGGTCAGACCCAGACACCAAGACCTGTTCCAACCCGGACACCCAGACCTGGTCCGGGTCCCCAGGAGTCCCAGCGTCCGTCAACATGGTGTCTCCGGTTCCAGCAGTGTTAACGAGGTCGCTCAGACGGGAGTTCATCGATCCCACCGCTAATTGGTCTTTAACTGTCCGATCCCCGAGGCCCGCTCACCCACCACTGGGGTGTGTGTGTGTGTGTGTGTGTGTGTGTGTGTGTGTGTGTGTGTGTGTGTGTGTGTGTGTGTGTGTGTGTGTGTGTGTGTGTGTGTGTGTGTGTGTGTGTGTGTGTGTGTGTGTGTAAGGGTATGCACAAAAAAACGCCCGACTCCTTCCAGCTATAAACAATGTGCTGACGGCAGGGAGAAATCTCATGGTTGTTTAGAAGTCAGGAAACAAGGAAAAATTCTTCTCTGTTCACTGGTAGAAAACAACACTTGTTTATTAGGTAGATTTTAGTACAAAAGCATGTTGTACATTAAGAAAATAACTACATTTAGATATTTTCTATATTCTCTTTAAAAGCTCTGTCAAAAAAGATGGAATAAAACAAAAGAATCAGATGGGAAATAGTGAATTATAAAGTAAAGACAGTAGAGAGACAGACGGCAGAGAGACAGACAGCAGAGAGGGGGACTCGGGTCCAGACGGGGGACTCGGGTCCAGACGGGGGTCTGGGCGGTGGCCCCTCAGAGGCCCGGTATCATGGAGATCAGGTTTTTGAGAAACTGGAGCGTGTGCTATGAAATGTGGACTATGATTTGTGCCAAGTGAATTATTTAGTAGTCTGAGAGCCTCTACCTACGTCCATGAGTCATGTACATCTAATACCGCCTGACCCCCCGTAACACCGCTATGATGTCATACTCAGCATGGCGACCAAGGCCTGTCTCACTGCCACCCGTCTCACTGCCACCGCCCGTCTACTCTCTGGGACACAATCACATGTATGTGTCTCAGTGATGGTTGCATCCAGTTATTATAAGACAAAGTGGACCTTTCAGCAGCCAGGAAGTGTCCATATTTGGACTGTGTGTTGAATGCAGCTTTAAAGGCCTTCAGGTTTCCTCCTTTTTCGAACTCACAAACAAACTTGCAACAACCTCTAAACTGATTTGTGATCTGATTGGTAACTCAGCGGCGTCTCGTGGATGACATCATCAATCAGCTGTAGTTGATGACAGAAGTGCTGTCCTGTAATTAGCTTGTAGAGCGCCGGCGTCCCACAGGGAACTCTGCTGGAGTCGAGGGATTAAACAACATCTCCCACAGTTCCCGGACCTGAGAATCTCAGGCTGGCGAGGGGAACCGACTCTCAAACAACACACACACACAAACCCAGAGAGCCAACTGAAGGGGTTGACCATCCAGACCGGACCCTGATCAGGGATCTGCAGCTCCCTTATGTAACCTCTCTGACGGCTGTTTGCAGTCAGCTGAGGGAGATCAGCACAGGTGCTCCTGATCACCTGGGATCTTCCCAAAGGGATTCACGCGTGTGTGTGTCTGTGTGTTACAGTGAAAGTTATACAGCCGAGACTCAGTGAAATGTTAGAAACTTCTAAATGACTGGAGGGTCGACAGTGATCCGATATCACACACACACACACACGTGTAATGCCGGTGGACGTTTGTCTAAAACCAGATCTTGGTGCAGTAAACTGTAACGATCTGTTCGGTACTTTGTGGTCAGTCGATCGTTTGCTGCTCCATTAAATATTCATGATCCTGAACCTGAACCGGAGGACTAGTCCCCCATCGCTGCAGGTGGATCCACTCCGAAGCCACATCGATAGGCATTCACCCTGCAACCCTAAACCAGGGGGTCACAGGGAGCAGTGTGTGTGTGTGTGTGTGTGTGATGGATTACTACCAGTAACTCGACACAGATCAGATTAGAACTCCCAGTATGGATTTGACCTGCAGGGATGAGGTGGACGTCGTCATGGTGAATATTTGAGGAGGTGACTGGACGGGTGCTGTGGCAGGTCTTTGTCGTTGCTAAGCAACCGTTGAAACTCTTTGGAAGTGTGTGGTTTACTTTTTAATAACAGATTATTTTTATTTAGTATAATTCTTTAATAAAGCATGTCCAGCTCTCTGACATATAACTACATCTCAGATCCATCACAGTGGTCACCATGGCAACCGCTACGCTGCCTAAAGCACCGACACCGCATGAATCCCGATCGTCAACTAGTCCCAAGACCACGTCTCCATGTTCCGGGTTCGTGGCTCAGCAGGAAACACGAGTTGGGATCCTTCAATCTAAATGGAATCGCATGTATGTGTTGGCAATATTAATCCCCTGACACTCTTATTGAAATGTTTTTTTGTTTTAGAAATTAGCTCATTTAGCCTCATTCGTTCTGTAACTGTGAATACGTGACGAGCTGCGTCTCTGCATCGACGGAGGGGATTTAAGGTGGAGGCTGAAGGAAGAGGACAGACCAGGATGAAGTCACTTTAATGAGTCCGAATCACACAGAGCCACCTTAAAAGTTCACCACATCTCAGCTTCTTCAAAAGACATTATACAAGTCGTCAAATTATTCTAATACATAGTTATAACTGATAGTATGGAGACAGATACACAACACCGGAGAGAGAGAGAGAGAGAGAGAGACACTGACCTACTACTGAGTAATGATGACCGTAACATGTTTAAATACGTTGGATGGGAAGCATGATGCAGGGAGGAGGAGGGGGAGTACATGGGGAAGTCAGGCTACATATCATGAATGAACGATGCTGAAAACAGAAATCCTCCAAATGCATGTTATGAGCCGACGGAGACTCGGAGAGTTTGAGATGTACAGCTTTTATACGGAGCTTTAACATACGAGACATCGGACCTTCAGATCGGCCTCTCAGATGTCCACATCGGGAAAATGACATCACTTCTCACGTCGATCTGTATTTGTCTTTCAATGCTGGAGAAATATCATTCAGACAGAACAACTGTTACTAGTCAGAACTTTAACTTCAGATATCAGAAACAGAAACCAGTCCAGATGTCCATCATGTGTCTGAATACGTCGAGAAGCAGATATCGGTTCTGGATCTCCAGATATATTAATATTACAACATGGCTCTCCAGTTATGACTGGAAACAGTTGGATCGTAGACATCTGAGTGAATTGTTCTACTGCTGATTTCAGAAATATATATCCCAAAATCAATACACATGCTTGTCAAAGGTAAGCTGCTTCATGGTGGATCTCTAACATCTTCTCTTGGACTTTCTGATATCTGAGAAACATCCAGTCCAGCCACTACATGTTAAAACAGCCACTTTATGGATTAAATACCTCTTAAGTGTAGGTTTGACTCGTACAATCAACGTTGTAGATATCTCGAAATAAGAATATTATTATATATCTTATACAACAACATTCCAACGTAAATATCTTGAATTACCATTCAGACATTCGGTGGGAATACAATGGTGCCTGAGAGCAGCTAGACAAACAGGAGTTAAATGTTTTTTTTGTCCTCCAGGAAGCTCGTATGTACGAGCACACATCGCTTCAGAAACGTGACCCTGATGTGTGGGGTCCACTGGGACCAGGAGAAACCAGAGACCAGGGCTGTGGTGGACTAGTCTTCTTCTCTGAGGAAGGTTCCTCACTGAAGAGGACCTGCAAGTAAACAAGCGGCCGCCATGATGAGAGCCGTAAGGAAAGGAAAGGATCATTGGAGATCTGAAAGGATGTCCAGTGATCCTTTCAGATCTCCTTTAGGATGCAACGGACCTTCTTTACCAAAGGAAAGGAGATCACGCCGACCCACAATTCTTTGCGAGAGCAACATTTAAAGTGAACACAAACAATATTTCCATTTGCATTGTGGCATATTGTTTGTGGACGATGTGCTTTTTGTCGTCCATTATTGTAGTTTCTCCAGCGGAGCGGGTGCCGATCATCAATCTACAGCAGCATTAACATGACGGAGCTTAGTGAAAGTCAGATTCTCTGAGCACCGTGGTCTATTTTCCTCAATCCTTTTGAGTTCTCCTCCCAACGTTCCTTAACCCTGTGACGTTTTCTCCAAAGGTCAAGGAATAGGAGTTAGGAGTAGGAGTTAGGAATAGGAGTTAGGACCTCACTTGTTGACTATGCAACCGCAGCCCTGGTCTTGTTAGTGGTTCTTCTAGACCTTTCTGCCTCATTTAGAGTCCTGAAGGCAAGTAGACGAACCTCCAGTCAGGTCTATAGAGAGCTCACCAAAGGCCAACATTGGGAACATTGGGATGCCACTAACAACCCCTCCACATTCAGTCTACGTGGCAACCTCACATGGTCATGTCCATGAAGAGCTTCACACGGGCTCGTACACCTACAGGCCTTCTAAGCCGCTCGCTCCCGAGCACCTGGTAGACCTGATCGGGAAGACCAGACTTCCTGGAGGTCGTCCAGGAAAAAACATTCAGAGTGCGAGAATGATGCGATGTGCTGTATATACGTGGTTTAACATTCGCTGTTCAACAGACTTTAGCAGAAGTGAGAAGACGAGAAGGCTGATTAACAGGAGCTTCATAAATATTCATACTATAAAGCTGTTTAATGTGGTAACAGTTCACTCAGAGAACAGCGTACACTGGGAATGGTATGGTCCAGTAGTTCTGGTGAACGGGAGAGAACGAGGCTCCGGGCAAGCCTATCTTATCATGATTCGGATGTGGACGTGTAGAAAACACGTCATTTATCGGTACGATCCAGCCATTCTCATCCCCGGAGTCAAACACCGCTTTGTCCCGGCCTTCGCCGTCTGATACCGACGCTCAAGGCTTTTACGTAGCAAGCATCGTTATTAGGCCTCAAGACGAAGTGTGATGGCGTAGATTAAAGTCATGCTGGCGGGAAGGTCTAACAAACACAGGACCTGCAGATAGTAGACCGCTGTTCAAGTCCTAACGTCAGTAACGTTTGACTTCACGTTGTTAAAGCCAACCATGAAGTTTTAAGTGTTTTAACATGAATGCACAACATGAACCACGTGTTAACGACGGTACATTCTTTATCTTTAAGAATCGGAATGTGATGAGTTCAAGGAGAACGTGTTGATCTCCCGGAGGAACGTTTGCTTGTGTCCTCGAGGAACGACGGATAATATTTTTTGTTGTTGTTTGAAGATGTCAGCTGAGCCTGACTGGAGATCAGGTCCAGCTAACGAGCCCACGCTCCGGTTTCTACTGGATGATGGGATCGAACCATTCTACATATGTGGGGGAAATTTCAATTCTAATGTTTCTTGTTTCTCCTGCATGAACCAATCTAATGATTAGGATGGAGAGAGATAGTTCAGTTGAGTGAATGATGCCAGCTATATATGAAAAATGTCATTTTTATTAGGCCTCTTTTAATATATAAAAATTAGTGTAAGAGTGTTTTTTTCTGATCATGATGAATTGCAGACCGCAGTAAGGTGGGAAATAAATAAAAACACAGAAAAAAGGCCAAAATCAAAGATTCATGTTGAGGATTATTTCAGCAGCAGTTCGATGTTTTGGGTAAATCTTGCTAGCTTGTAAAAACCCACACAGAGTTGATCAAATAGATTGGTTCTCTATCTCTTCTGTATGAGCAGAGTTCCCCTGGTTCCACTCTTCATCCTCAAGAGGCTGAACACACATCATGAAAGTCTTGATTTTAGAAGTGAAGAAGTTCCCTGATCCTAGACCAGTGCAGCACTCTGAGCAGATGAATAAAACACGTCGTCCCTCATCCCGACTCAGACATTACCATGGAATGATCAACCGAAGGTTATCTTGTTAAAATGTCGAAAAAGATGCTGTATGATCAAATCAAGTAAATAATAACAGTAACTACAACTAGAATGGAAGATTATCAAAATACCTAATGGCTTTCACTGAACTGTAGAACAACACTTCAAGAAGCTAAAAACATCAAACTCAGGAAAATGAAATAAGTTAACATGTCTCAAGACGGAGAGATTTACAGTATTTACATTCTTTTTAAAAAGGTTGTGTTCATTGACCGGTAGCTCCGTCGTTATCCATTCAGACTTCCTGTCTCCATGCGGCTGATGTTACTAATGGATGTTGCTAGCTGACGTTGCTAGCTGACGTTGCTAGCTGACGTTGCTAGCTGACGTTGCTAGCTGATGTTGCTAGCCTTCGTCAGAGTTTCCCTCCGAACCTTTCGCTTGTGTGTTTGTGGTAATCACTTCTTTCGAACCTAGTGGCAAAATATTCCGATGGCTTTGGAGGATGGCAGAGGTCCACTCTTTGATTTAAAATAAAAATAACTAAAAAATATATTGTATATGTATTTAAAAAAAAAAAAAAAAAAAACTTGACCTTGGGTGCTTCAACGTCTTTGTCAAGCTGCAAAGGGTACAAAAAAGCTTTTTTCCCCATTAAGTTTTTGCTTTTGACCCGAGGGGTTAAATTTTTTTCTAAATTGTATTCCTGTTTTTGTGTTGTTTTTTGTTTTGTTGCAATACATAGTGCTGAAAGTTTGTTTTTAAGAAAAAACAAGGAAGGTTTACAGCTAGTGTACATTTTTAAGCAGGTAAACAAAATGTAAAAGTGCTCTTATTTTGAAATACTATTTTCTTTTGAGTTTCCAGAGTTTAGAAAGAAGTAGGAGGCACTTAGGTCCATCTCAGTGGCGACAGACAGTCACTCAAGCCAAACTTCCAGGCTCAGGATTGGAAGGTCTGGACCAGCCCAGTGAGTCCAGGACTAGAAGGTCTATGAAGGCTTGCAGATGAAAACATTTAAGCGTGCTCGCGTTGTTGGACTAGCACTAGCAAGAACACAGTGGCTGCTGCAACGTGACGTGTTGGATCTGCAGGTTGTCCGTTCCCTCGTTGCCTCGACGGTGAAACACAGAATCTGTTCCACGGATCGTCAAACAAAAGCATTCCTTTAACGTGAAGCCAGAACTAACGGTCCTTTGCCAGCGTTTAAGCCTCGTACTTTGAGGTTTGTATCGGGACGGTTCCGGTTGCATCCACCAGGAGGCGTCGGAGAAGTCATGCTAACGAAGAAAATAAGATGATGCAGCAGTTCAGTTTCAGACGGAATGAGATGAAGACGTGGAAATGAGGAGACCTAAATCTTTAGGACCCCGAAACCAAACCATACCGGCACAATCAGGTTAATCCAGTCCTCACAGTCAAGTCTTTAAGTCACAAGTTCAATAGAAGAGGAGCAGGACTAGACCTAAGACTACTTTTGATGGTTATAATGTGATGCAACGCAATCCAGTTCATTCCAATCCAGTTTAACCCACGTTATTCCACTTTAGTTGGTCCAGTCCGATCCTTATATGTCAGGCAGATGGATGCATGGTATGGTCCATTCCTAATCCCGGTCCCTATGGTTCCATCACAGACCATGCTGCGAGTCCAGACTAGACTTCTCATCAAGTGTACTCTAATCCAGTGGAGATCTAGTTCAACAACACATTCAGTTCCTTCCTGCTGGGGCGGTCCTCCTATCCCAGGATGTCCAGGTAGACCGGCGTGGCCTTCATCAGCGAGAACACCAGCTTCTGAATGTCCTTGATATTGAGGCGGGCCTGCGGCTCGCGCTGCCAGCAGCCCAGCATCATGTCGTAGATCTCCTTGGGACAGATTCTGGGGCGCTCCAGGACCCGGCCCTGAGTGATGCACTCGATCACCTGGACAGACAAGAGAGACAGCGTTAGACCACCTGCTGCATTATGGGTATCATAACAGACGTAGTATAAGACGAGAAAGTCCAGGCAGGTGGGAGCGGATCAAACAAACAGGACCTGAAAATGACATGATGAAATCCTGTATGGTTCCATCCTTACACAAGACTCTCACCCAGGAGAAAGCTGTTCCTGTTCTGTGTGAAACCATGTCACGGTTGACTTGTTTTCTTTTGCTAAGTAACTTCGGGACTTTACCGACGTCAGTAACGTAACAGTTATTTTATATATCAAAGCAAACATCAGCCTCTTTTCCGAACGCTAACCACGTAGCTTCGTCCAGGAGACAAACTCTTTTCCTTAACCAAAGTGCTTTTGTTGGCTCATCCTAACTTCCTGTGAAGACGGAAGATTATTTTGACACTATGCATGTAACAGCAAATGTATTGATTTATTGTATATGGTAAACGTGAGAGGACATGTAGAAGAAGGTTCACGTTTCCTTTAATGTTAGTCCACACTAAATATTATTGCAGCTAATGCTGTTTTATCATAATTAGGGCCACAGGGCAAGAGCACCGAGCACTGGCCCCTACAGCTACTACTCTTCCAGTTGTAGGACAAATTACATATCAAAACATACGGTTTGATCGGGATCGGTGTGCTATTACTTTTCTCAACAGAATACACATTGTTCGTGACTGTTTAATGACCATGATCATTTTGGGAGAAATTATGAGATTATAATGGGTGTGTATTGCACGGAACATTCCGTGCTAGAGTGCGTGACATCATCGGTCAGAGTGGGAGAGAACCCCAAAAAACGTCAGATTTTTTCTCTTTCCAAACTCCTCCCGGCCACAATTTACACTCTACACACATGATATTTTCCAGTTTTGTAGACAAACTTGTCCTGTCTCTCACAATGTACTCAAAAAATCTGTGAGATTTACAGAATTAGCAGCCTCTAAGTTCAGCCATGTCTGTCTTTTCTCCTCATTGACTCCAATACAAAATGTTCTGAGAGAAGTAGAGAGAGGACCCCCGTTTTAAACTTGCAACTGTCTCCAAATGATTTACTGCAGAAACACCAAAATCATATCAAATCGTTCGGGAAGTCCTTACAGCGATGACGGTGTGTTTATTTTTATGATAGTACCTACGGTTTTCTCAGAAACAGCCCAAATGTGAGACCAGCGCAGAAGCAGAAAAATGGCTGCAAGCAAGGCTCAGCCTGGTGGGGACTTCAAGTTGCCACGGTAACCCTTTAACGAGCCTCAGGCCACAGCTGCAGTTAAAGGGACAGTTCACCGGCACGCAGGTGTTTGAGTGGTTAGAGCACATGCCATGTACGCATGTATGCAGCCGTCCCTGGTTCAAATCCTGACCAGAGGTCCTTTGGTGCATGTCACATCCCCCTCTCTCTCCGTGTTTCCTCTCTGACCACTGCTAAATAAAAGGCGTCTATGCCAGAAAAAAAATCTTAACCAAAACAAAGGGATAGTTCAACACTTTGGCAAATTGGTCCATTGCCATAATCCCTATAGTCACAGCAGTAGGTTCATTACCTTTATTTGTTGGTGTAAACTATTTTTAGCTGCTCAGAGCTACGCTACAGAGGCTAATGGGATTTCCTGGTTTCCCTCATCAAATTCATCAAATACACAATCCAACAACTCGCAACACGCTTTTGTGGACAGGTTGTGACCTGCACATTCACCACGCTATGTGATAATAATGTAACGTTACGAGACGGAGTCATTTTAGAGGTAAATTCATGCAAAACTGCTGATGGGCGTTCCCTTCAGGGACAGTTTTTCAGCAAGCAGTCTCTGTATTTGCCTCTAAAACAACTCCGTCTCGTTTGAAATCTCTGAAGAATCTCATCGTAATGTATATACACTCCGGCGGTCGCCCCCGTGGCCCTTTCAAAAGAATTTTCTAGTTATTTATTGTTGCTTTTGCAAAGTAACTTTGTGCACTATTTTACACAATTCATGTTGTCTCTGCTTCATGTTTTGGACACTTAAGCGCAACAACAGACTTTTGGAGGTAAATGTCAGACACAGATGTGGAGGTTTTCAGGGTTGAGTAGTCCAGTCAGCTCCGAGCCACTGGGGTTATCAGCCGGTTCCTCCGGTCAACGGTGTTCTACTGAATTACACCTGCCGTCGGCTTCAACACTGAGCAGCACTGGGACATGGACCGCTGGCCAAACCTGCTCAGGTTCAAGTGAGCAGAGTTGACGGTTCACAACACCTCAGCCCATGATCCCTGCCCTGATGACCTGCATCATCGGGGGAAGCTAATAAGATGTTAATGGCCTGCAGGGTTCCAGGAAGTGTTCAGTACCGGTGATCACCGTATGCAGAACGAGTTTTATATGTGAAAAGTGCAGTCAGGACACATAATAATAATAGATGTTAATTCAAAGTGTAAGAATACATTCACTAAAGTGGCCTGATCTCCCACATCCTTGAGTTTAGCAACTTTGCTGGTTAAGTTTCATATTTGGGACCACGTATCACAAATAAAGTCATCATGTGTCATGCATCATATCTCTTAATAATGTTATTATGTGAGTGAGTCACAGTAACATGGCAGTGATGGATCCAGTGTGAGGGCAGTAATCTGTCGGCTCTAGACTCACTCAGTCATCTCTGTTGCTGCTGCTGTCTCACACGCTCCATTACATTCCCTCATGATCAGCACTTTGTTCAAGAGCTTCCTTTCCTCTTTGTTTCCCTCAACAGGAGAAAGCCTCACTGACTCTCCACATGAAAACGTCTTCCCTCGGCCGGTGGACCAGAAATACGACCTCCACCACTTTATTCATATATAGTATTTAAACAGCAGAGTATTGCACTTTTTCTCTCTTTTGTTGGTATTTTTAAATCATATTTAGGTATGATTTCTGATGTGTGAATTCAGAATAATGTATTTCCACACCTTCCATCCTGAAAAGCTTGTTATTTTCAGCTGCTCATGCTTCGGCCTTTTAATTGTCCAACACATGTAAATCATGGCTTGTGTACGATAACGGAAAATGAAACCATCACAGAGGGAGGAAGAAGAGATCGTCTGCTTGTGGAAAGTAAAACAGCATTTCTTCCCTCGTTGATGTTGTAATGGAGGACAGCTGCTGCAACATCTCACCGTTCTGCAGTTAAAGTGAATGTAAGAGAGAGACGGAGACCACTGAGGTGGATCCATCTCTCATGAAATCAATACAGCCGAGGGGGGAGCAGATCCACCGAGGCAGGACCAGAGAGGAGGAATGTTCATAGGAAGACATCTGGGAGAGTTTCCCTCAGTTTCCTGAGTGAAGATCTCATTCAACGAGGAAAGTCTCTCCATCTCCCAGATACACACTCTAATCTCTGTTATTGATTTACCTTTGTTCGTTTCCGTTTGAATCTCTTATTCATCTCGTACGGCGTCTGACTTTAGTAGATCATATCGGGTATGGAACTAATAAACAGATGCTTACAGACATGGAACAAATGATTATTTTCATCAGACGAACCAAGTCGTTTTGTTGTGTAAATAAACATAAAAATGTAAACGTGAAACCCACGCTGGAAGTTTATTCTGAAAATAAACTGTTGAAACGATTTAGAATTGAGGAAGTTAATAAGTGGAGAACTGGGAACACGTCGTCATTAAGAATGGGGTCGGAAGCCATGAAATATTGGAGTCAAATGTTTTGGAGACAGATTGTCCCGCAAGGGCAACAACAGTGGAGCACAACCACTAACAACGTGACGTGGTTACATGACATCGTTATGTGACGTTGTGACGTGACATTGTTACTGATGTTACTGACGTTACTGACGTGGGTTACATGTCATCGTTACGTGACGTGGTTACGTGCCATCGTTACGTGTCACCGTTACGTGACGTGGTTAGGTGACATGGTTACATGACGTGGTTACGTGCCATCGTTACGTGTCACCGTTACATGTCATCGTTACGTGACGTGGTTACGTGCCATCGTTACGTGTCACCGTTACGTGACGTGGTTAGGTGACATGGTTACATGTCATCGTTACGTGTCACCGTTACATGTCACCGTTACATGTCATCGTTACGTGACGTGGTTACGTGCCATCGTTACGTGTCACCGTTACGTGACGTGGTTAGGTGACATGGTTACATGTCATCGTTACGTGTCACCGTTACATGTCATCGTTACGTGACGTGGTTACGTGCCATCGTTACGTGTCACCGTTACGTGACGTGGTTACGTGCCATCGTTACGTGACGTGGTTAGGTGACATGGTTACATGTCATCGTTACGTGCCATCGTTACGTGTCACCGTTACGTGACGTGGTTAGGTGACATGGTTACATGACGTGGTTACGTGCCATCGTTACTTGTCACCGTTACGTGACGTGGTTAGGTGACATGGTTACATGACGTGGTTACGTGCCATCGTTACATGTCATCGTTACGTGCCATCGTTACGTGTCACCGTTACGTGACGTGGTTAGGTGACGTCGTTACCTCGTTGTTGGCGAGCTGGAACCACGGCTGTTTGCCGTAGGTGAAGATCTCCCAGAGGATGACGCCGAAGCTCCAGACGTCGCTCTCTGTGGTGAACTTCCTGTACATGATGCTCTCCGGAGGCATCCAGCGGATCGGCAGCATGGTGTGACCTCCAACCTGCACAGGAGAGACAGGCTGTAGGGATGAACGGGAAAACATGCAAATCAATATCTCAAATCTTGAGCCTCGACTCATTTTACTGGCTGCAGGTCACTCATGCTGCTGGAAGCAGGAAGTACCGACAGTACCATCCAACACCAGCGACTTCTGCCCCTCCAGGGACCAAGCCACCCGCCCGCGATCTTGTTTTTCGCGGGCGGGTTTTTTGTGAACGTCCGAATGCTCGCTCAGGTACCACCAAGCAAACGGCTAACCGCTAACATTCTTAAATACATTGTGAAAAAATGACCAGTGAAGTTTGAAAAGTCCGATTGACACATTTAATTCTGAATTAGACTACAACAGACAGTCAGGTCTGCAGGAAGGACCTGGACATCATCCAGGACCTGTACACCATCCAGGACCTGTACAACATCTAGGACCTGTACACCATCCAGGACCTGTACAACATCTAGGACCTGAACACCATCTAGGACCTGTACACCATCCAGGACCTGTACACCATCCAGGACCTGTACAACATCTAGGACCTGAACACCATCTAGGACCTGTACACCATCCAGGACCTGTAGTCCTCCAGGGCGCAGGATAGACCCCCAGTAGACCCCCACATTCTGATTCTGAATTTCTAAAGAACATATAAAATGCATCGCCAGTACCGATCCGATAAAAACCCAGAAGGTCCGGTGGGTGAGTCAGTTCCTGTGTTCCTGGTGTTGGACTCTTCCATCCATCACAGGTGAGTAACAAACATCCCATAATGTCTCCTCTGTTCTGTGACGGTGTGGAGATCAGACACATGAATCATTATTCATCTCGCCGGCTGTGAAATCATAAAGCAGCTTGACTAATTTAGTCAAATATGTGGCTCCTAATCACGACTCGCATAATTAATGACCTCCGCCGCTGACTAATCGACCTTCCACCCCCTCTATCTCCCCCCTCACCCTTTCCTGTCTGACTCCTGTCACCCCTTCCTACTATCCCACCATCCTTCACCCATCCTCCATCATTAATAAGTCATTTCTTCAATATTCAATATGCACTAGTTTAACCCTAATCCCTCATTAGCGTTAGTTACTGTGTAACCTGTTCTCACCTTTACTCTTCATCATGAACAGAAACTAGAAACCTCAAACATTGTTCCAGCTGAGTGATCTGATGAAAGAGCTGCAGCTTCAATTGGAAAACAGGAAGGATATCCTTCATCTGACATCGGCCTGCTTTTAGCTTCACAGCGATTAAAAGGTGTCGTGTTGAGAATCAACGTCAAACGTTCGTACTCGGCATCGGCCTCGCATTGACGACCACGTATTTCCATGGTATGATTACTTCCTCACACATGATCCACATACAGTCCCTCCGATTTTAACAAGAACCGAGGAGTCGCCCCCTGATGGCCAGTAGAGAGAATGCAAGTTTAAGGCACTTCAGAATTGGCTTCACTTTTTGAGGAACCTTGGGCTCTGGGTAATTGCCACAATTTTCTAAATGTAAGCAGTAATCAGAGTCTTGGTAAAGCATCCAAATCCATAAACGTGTGTCGTGCATGCTCTCCACAATTATATGACTGGATCAGTTCATTACAAAAGAAGCCGACTATTACTATTATTAAGCAGTGACAGATTTGGTCAAAACAACACGGCTACGGCTCCTCTAACCGGCAGCTGAACTGGTTTACACCTGTGGATGTTAGTTCAATCAGGAGGGGAGGGCACATATACAACATCAACACTGGTGACTGGGAGGACTGGGTCTGTAAACCTGGACCAGTACTCTGCTGATGAGGGTTAAAAAATGAAGAGACTTTTCTGCTGCTGTGGACCGGCGGCCTCGCGAGACGCCGGAGCAGCCATTAAAAAGGATAGCGGTCCACAGCAGCTACTTAGGGGGACGGGACTCGGTGGACTTGTTGACATTTACTGCCAAATACAAATGATTTCCCAGCGTGCCGAGAGGCTCCTGAACATCCCAGATGTAGCAGATTGAGTAATGCAGTAAACGAATGGTTGTTACCCGGTAGTAGTCGGTACTGTAGATGTCTCTGGACATGCCGAAGTCTCCAATCTTCACCAGGAGGCCGTTCCCCACCAGGCAGTTCCTGGTCGCCAGGTCGCGGTGCACAAAGTGCTGTGACGCCAAATAGATCATGCCGGCTGCGATCTGACTGGCTATGTGGAGCATCTGGGACAGACCCAGCTCCCCGTTGGTCTGCAGAGGCTGGCCGTCCACCAGGATCATGGCGTCAGGCCCGTGGGCTCTAAGGGAGGAAGGAAACGCAGAGACTGAGGCTTCAGAGAACACAAGATACAATACAGATACAGATAGCGTATACGCAGACGACTGCTGACTGTTTTCAGAAGCTTACCACCGATTTCACTTCTAATGACTTCTAACTTACTAATGCTACATCACTGGCTCTATTTAATGCTACGAATGCTACATCACTGGCTCTATTTAATGCTACATCACTTGCTGTGGTCGTTGCATGGTCACATTGATTCCTTGAATCCATGTAGAAGATCATGTCCCTGTACACGAAACCAATAGATTAAATTGATCAATTACATCACAAACTAATTGAAATGGTAAAACATCTCAAGAGCCAATAAAAAGAGTTTAAATATAAATCGTCTTAATTGGTTAACTGATCACATTCATTACTTGACATTCTTATCGTCCGTTTAGTGGGAAAGCGGTTGATTGGTGACATTCCCATCCGGTGAATCTGCTCACCACTGTGTGATGACTCAGCAAAAAACAGCAGCCGCCGCTGTCAGAAGCTTCCGAGTAGTGACTCAGCGCTAACGATGTAGCACCGTTACGTTCAAGTAGCATGTCACTGCAGTTCTGGAGGGAGCGATGGGGGACGGACACAGGAGTGTGAGCTGTGTGTCGTCAAACACAAAGTGTAGTCAACATGTGTGTGTGTGTGTGGTTTGGAGGGCAATGGGTACTGGCTGAATTAGCAGTTTGTCCTGGATGAATTGATGCCAGCACTTTAATGGAAACACAATTACGGAGTCGAAATTAGCATCAGAGACTCAGTGAAACGCTGTCCTGTACAAGCATGAGCACACACACACACACACACACACACACACACACTGGTAGAGTTCACTTTCTGGCGGCGGACTGTGTCCCAATGTACCATTACACAGGGCAAACATTCTGGGAGCAAATAACATCTAATCACGCAGACATAATGCAGCTCGTTTAGCTCACCGGACACATTTTTACAATTGGACTCGGCTCGGGACCTTCTAGTCAGGATCGCTCTTCAACCCCGTAAATAAACTATCCAAACTTACACGGACGCTTGTGTAACGTTACATGAATCCCTCATCGTCTCATTTTAATGTTTTGAACTGCAACGACGGCCCAAATCTTACACATCGCACCTTTTAACGAGTGCTATGAGTTGACATGAAAAGTGTGTTTGTTTCCACAATGACTGGAAAAGGGTTCAATGGATGTTATGTAGATACTGTACGTTATGCATGAAACATTTTCTCATTATGTTGATGAAAAATATACCCAGTCTGGGCACCAAACATGTTTACTGTTGCAAAGAACAAATACAAGAGAATTCAATCAGGTTGTAAGGCACTTCGGCGTTTGGCTTCACTTCCCAGAAGTGGAGGATTCACAGTAAAACCATCCGTCTATTTTCTCGGTCTCGGCCATCAATCCTCATGTAACAGCTCAAGCAGTTGCACAGTATTTTTTTCTTCAAGGCAGACCAGGTTTTACATAATGGTCTGGGTGGACCAGTTCCCACTGTCAGACTGTCAGGCAGGCTCATTCATCAATCACTGTGGAACACACTTGCATGGCACATGAGTCAGCTCTAACAAGCCTCTCAGTGTGGAGGCACGCTGACTTTGGTGACGATATTTGATAGCGGGGCACGGTCTGTCATTTATATTTATAACTTCATAACAGGCAGCGCACTTAAACAGCTTCCATAAAGAGCCTGGCAGGAGTGCCGGTCTCCAGCGGGGTGTACGGGGAGCAGGGACAGTACTTAACAAGCAGGGGGTTGTGGTCCGGCGACAAGGTGAAAATGTAGGCGTCATCCTGCGGTAGTTCACAGAGAAAGGCCCATCCATCACTCTTGTCTTTGAGCTGGCACACTGCCCTGGATGCCAGACTCAGGTCCACCTCTGCAGACCGGTTCTACTCCATGTACTGGTGATAGAAGGTCTGATCACTGGTCACAGTACTGGTGATAGAAGGTCTGATCACTGGTCACAGTACTGTTGATAGAAGGTCTGATCACTGGTCACAGTACTGGTGATAGAAGGTCTGATGACTGGTCACAGTACTGGTGATAGAAGGTCTGATGACTGGTCACAGTACTGGTGATAGAAGGTCTGATCACTGGTCACAGTACTGGTGATAGAAGGTCTGATGACTGGTCACAGTACTGGTGATAGAAGGTCTGATCACTGGTCACAGTACTGGTGATAGAAGGTAAGATTACTGGTCACAGTACTGGTGATAGAAGGTAAGATTACTGGTCACAGTACTGGTGATAGAAGGTCTGATCACTGGTCACAGTACTGGTGATAGAAGGTAAGATTACTGGTCACAGTACTGGTGATAGAAGGTAAGATTACTGGTCACAGTACTGGTGATAGAAGGTCTGATCACTGGTCACAGTACTGGTGATAGAAGGTCTGATCACTGGTCACAGTACTGGTGATAGAAGGTAAGATTACTGGTCACAGTACTGGTGATAGAAGGCCTGGTCACTGGTCACAGTACTGGTGATAGAAGGTAAGATTACTGGTCACAGTACTGGTGATAGAAGGTAAGATTACTGGTCACAGTACTGGTGATAGAAGGTAAGATTACTGGTCACAGTACTGGTGATAGAAGGTAAGATTACTGGTCACAGTACTGGTGATAGAAGGTCTGATCACTGGTCACAGTACTGGTGATAGAAGGTAAGATTACTGGTCACAGTACTGGTGATAGAAGGTAAGATTACTGGTCACAGTACTGGTGACAGTACTGGTGATAGAAGGTCTGATCACTGGTCACAGTACTGGTGATAGAAGGTAAGATTACTGGTCACAGTACTGGTGATAGAAGGTAAGATTACTGGTCACAGTACTGGTGATAGAAGGTCTGATCACTGGTCACAGTACTGGTGATAGAAGGTCTGATCACTGGTCACAGTACTGGTGATAGAAGGTAAGATTACTGGTCACAGTACTGGTGATAGAAGGCCTGGTCACTGGTCACAGTACTGGTGATAGAAGGCCTGGTCACTGGTCACAGTACTGGTGATAGAAGGTTGTAGGCCAGAGCTACAGAAGGTTGTGAGCTAATCTTTTCAATGATCCAATCAGATTCCTGGTCATGTCGGACCTCCTGTTTCACTCTGAATTACGTCACGTACAGTACGCTCACATAATATCTGGACACATCTTTGTTTCCACATGAACTATGGAACATTTATTTTGACATTTATTTAACTTTCATCCCCTTAGTTCCCCCTTGGTTTGCTCAGTTGCTTAAAAGGCTGTGATTAGTCACCACAACCGTTGCCATGGCGCTGAACTCACCTGAGGAACTTATTGAGATCGCCGTGCTTCATGTACTCAAAGACCATAATGAGGGGGTCTCCGTCCACGCACACGCCGTAGAATTTCACAATGTGCTCGTGCTGCAGGTTGGTCAGCAGCTCGGCCTCGCGCTGGAAATCCTTCCTGGCTGCAAGAGTAGGGTCCTTCAGGGTCTAGAGAGAGACAGTTATGGTGGGTTCAGGGACCAAAATCATGACCCCATCAAGTGTTGATTTGCCATAGAAAACAAGATCTGCATGAAAACATGATGCAGGTTTACATTTGTAGCTGAAATGGCTGCAGGTTAGTGTGGGTCAAATAGAAATAGAATAGAAACCATAGACGAAGTGGACAACGTCTTCATAGCAGCACCCATCGGTTTCTGGACTACAGATTTGAACCCTCTAGTTTTGCATTTTGGCCATCGCCATCTTGGAGTTTCTGCACCCAGAGAAGGAAGTGACCATATTTGGAGTGTGGAGGAGCCATTTCCCTGTTACCATCGTTACCATCGTTACCATCGTTACCATCGTTACCTGTGTCCCTCAGAACGGAAACTTATGTAATTTACATTCATTATTAGAAGTATGAGCCAGCAGCAAGTTGCTACTTTGTTTTGGGAACGTTTGTACTTTAAACCTAAAATTGATTTTATGTCAGCGGTTGTTTGGAAATATAAGTTGCTAAGTGAGTAATTTGTGCCTTAATGTGGAAATGAGTGTTCTTTGAATCGGTTTGCTTTCCTGTCTATAAAAGTCAGCATGTCTGAGTCATCACCGAGACTGAAACACTGGAAACAGCTGCTGCTTCACTTCAAGAAGAGAAAATGTTTATCAGACTCATCCTTCAACCTCCCAGAAAGCTTAGTGGCGGTGCGTTCAGGTGCGTCGGTGTGTCCTTGAGGTGCAGCTGCCTGCTGGAACACAAAGACCCCCAGCCCCCGTCTTACCTTCACGGCGACCAGCATCTTGTCCTTGGTGGGGCTCAGGTTGTAACACTCAGCCAGGAAGACCTTCCCAAAGGCTCCTTCTCCAAGCTCCCGCTTCAAGATGATGTCCCTCCGTTTTATATGCTGCACATCTGAGGGGGGGCAGAGACAGACCACATGAGTCCACATCCATTACAAGTACATTTTTAAACATGGTAATACAATGGCTACTTAAACAGCCTACTGCCGTCATTAAACCACTCCTCATTGGACCGGATTACAAACCTCATGGACTACTTTCCCCTGCAGTAAACCATCAAGAAACATTTACTCTCACAAGTCTCACGCAACACATCGACCCCGTCTCCTACAAAATAAAGTTCCCATACAACTAAACTGCATTCTCAATTACATTTACACAATTCAAACAAAACAAAAAAAACAACTTCCTTAGGTTCACACACAGATACGTCATTTCCTAGCAGAGATGTTGATTGTGCAGGATGGATGGAGGACGGAGGGGGGGTTAATGACTGTACTTACCACCGAGGCTTATGCAATGTAATAATTGCCCTGGGAGGTGCTGTCACCTCCGGCATTCAGGCTCCACAGCCCTCAGAACTCTCTATGAATAATTGCTGATGAAGAAGTGTGACGGTGAATGCATAATGTTGTAATATTTATCCCTTACTACAACTGAAACTTTAATGCTTGGCTTCCAGATGCACCGAGGTCTGATGACCTTTAGCCTCTAGTGGATAACTCTTCCTGAACCATTCTCAGCAATGCTGTTTTCTTTGTGGCCCTTTAGAGACTGAAATATTTGTTTTAATAAACGTTTCGGAAGTCCAAACCTCAATGTACCCGTCACTCCAAAACCTTCCGAATTGTTTCTCATCATCGTCGATTTCGCTCAGTATTTCAAATTTGTCTCATTGATAACTTTCTTTGGGAGAAACAACTAATCAGTTGTTTGTAGGCGGGACTAAGAATGGAAAGTAGATAGCTAGCTAGCAATTTCGCTACCAAATGGCCAAATCAAGATGGCAAATCAGATTCTGTTTATCTGTCTATCCATATTTTTCCGTCTGTTTTTTTAAATCAACATTTGTAAATCTCGTTAAGCACAGAATCGTTGCACACGGAGTCGGTTGGGTTTTATACATTTCTACTTGTTGAACTACGATTTGTAACTTTGGAATACGAGTCAAAACTGAATGAATCATGTGGATGTGATGGATAACCCTTGTTAAAGCATCTCAGCATCAGCTTGTACTACTTCTTCTACTACTTCTACTACTTGTACTGCTGGTACTGCTTTCCAGCTGGCAGTGCTGAGCGCATGGCTGAATGGGAACGAGCATACAAGTATATCCATGTACAGCAGCAAACAAAACCAAAGGGACACTGTACCGTCGCCCCCTACCCCCCCTCCACACACACACACACACACACACACACACACACACACACACACTCTCACACACACAGGGTGAGCTGAGTGAGCTGACCGTTCCGCCGCCAGGCTGCAATTAGCGTTCCTGTAATGAGCTCTGGGACTCGTTCATCCAGCAGTGTTCCTGAAGCTCCGAGGACGGAGATGAGCTGTCAATCATTCCAACACTAAACTAGAAGTGTTGTCTTTAATGCCCCCGGTGGACAAGAAAGATCTATTCTATAGTATAGTATAGAGTAGTGAAGTATAGTATAGTATATTATACAGTTAGGTATAGTATAGTATAGAGTAGTGTAGTATTGTATAATATAGTAGCCTACAGTATAGTATAGTATAGAGTAGTGTAGTATTGTATAATCTGGTAGCCTACAGTATAGTATAGTATAGAGTAGTGTAGTATTGTATAATATAGTAGCCTATAGTATAGTATAGTATAGTATAGAGTAGTGTAGTATTGTATAATATAGTAGCCTATAGTATAGTATAGTATAGTATAGAGTAGTGTAGTATTGTATAATATAGTAGCCTATAGTATAGTATAGTATAGTATAGAGTAGTGTAGTATTGTATAATATAGTAGCCTATAGTATAGTAAAGGTTGATTCCCACCAGTGAAATATATAGCTGGTGATAATCACACAAGGTGACTCTTGTGATGGATCAGCGTTGCCGTTGCCAACAACATCAGTAGTGTTTTGTGTGTGTGTGTGTGTGTGTGTGTGTGTGTTGACTCTTGGGGGATTCTCTGAGATTTATGTGGCTGTAAAGGCAAAAAGCGATTTGCTCTGCTGATGTTGAATGGAGAGAGAGAGAGAGAGAGAGACAGAGAGAGTGAGGGAGGGAGAGAGGGAGGGAGAGATAGGGGGGAGAGAGAGAGGGAGAGAGAGAGGAAGAGAAAAGAGGGAGAGAGAGTGAGAGAGAGAGGGAGAGAGAGAGAGCAGGTAGCTCAGCTCCCATGAGGCTTTGCATGGCTAAGGCTCATGGGAAATGATGCGGGTGTACATTAACGTCAGAGTCATCATTTCATCTTTGTTACCATGACGACGCTTGGCTGTCGACGCCCCCTTTAGTGGATAAAAGCTTCGGTGAGAACCTTCAGTTAAACACACAGACCTTCAAGGTCAACTCCGTATCCAGAAGGTCACTGTGTCGGCTCTGAAGGTCAACCAGCTGACATCAGACCGGACCGGACCGGACCAGACCAGACCAGACCGGACCAGACTGGACCAGACTAGACTGGACCAGACCGGACCAGACTAGACCAGACCAGACTGGACCAGACCGGACTGAACCAGACCAGACCGGGCCAGACCAGACCGGACCAGACCAGACCGGACCAGACCAGACCAGACCAGACCAGACCAGACTGACCGATCAGGTGTGAAAGTGTACTTCCTGTTAGTTTGGCCGATGTGGGAGGAAGCGTGCACGTGTGTATACTTATCACAGTGTGTGTGTGTGTGTGTGTGTGTGTACTTAATCACAGTGTGTGTGTGTGTGTGTGTACTTAATCACAGTGTGTGTGTGTGTGTGTGTGTGTGTGTGTGTGTGTACTTAATCACAGTGTGTGTGTGTGTGTGTGTGTGTGTGTGTACTTAATCACAGTGTGTGTGTGTGTGTACTTAATCACAGTGTGTGTGTGTGTGTGTGTGTGTGTGTACTTAATCACAGTGTGTGTGTGTGTGTGTGTGTGTGTGTGTGTGTGTGTGTGTGTGTGTGTGTACTTAATCACAGTGCGTGTGTGTGTGTGTGTGTGTGTGTGTACTTACAGGTGGCCGGTTTGCTGCAGTTGTGTCCGTGTCTGAAGTACTGCGGGTTCTCGATGACAGGGATCCGGGTCATCCCGATGACCACGGCGTCCAGCCCGCCGTCCAGTGTGCAGGGACTGATGATGCCGTGGTTCACGTGGTGGAGGGGGCTGGCCGAGTCCTCCTCGCCGCTGATCACCGCCACCGGTCCTGAAAACAGGATGACACGGTCAACACCCCAGGAAACGCTGTACATTGTTATGGTTGGTTAACTGGTTGGTACTAGCTGATGTGATGAAAAAGGTGATGGACACGGCGGCAGCAGCTTGACCCCTGTGACCCCTGTCAGCTCCTCCATGACCCCGATGCTAACATTCAGACCGTGTCAGGTGGGCTGAGGCTCAGCTGATAACGGATCAGCCAGGACACGGAGTGAGCGAAGGCGAGACCTGGGGGAACAGAGCATGCTGGGAAGATAGAGTGAGGGGTGGACAGTTTCTTCTGGAGGTCAGAGGTCGAGTGATGTTAGTGGAAGAACTGGGAACGCTGACAGCTGGCAGACTGGGAGCTGCTGCTCAGACAGCATGCATGCTGGCAAGTTTCTCTGTAGAATGACATATAATAACCTCGATGACATCACAGAGGACGGCGTCGACACATTAGTCAATGACAGGGATTTTATGCAATTGAGTTTGAATGGAAATGATCGATCCTCCCGGATGGGAACCATTGAAGGACGTCTAGATTACTCGCTAGATGTCTTATAGGACGGACCAAAGGATCCACTCGTAGAATCAAAGTCAACGTTCCGGTGGTCACCATGCCACCGCTCGGTCAGGGGCCACCGCTCAGTCAGGGGCCACCACTCGGTCAGGGGCCACCACTCGGTCAGGGGCCACCGCTCAGTCAGGGGCCACCGCTCAGTCAGGGGCCACCACTAGGTCAGGGATCCAAACCACGAAGCTCTCTTCTCAAGTACAAGTACACATGCTTGTACATGTTCATTAATACTCTGGTAAAAGTAGAAGTACTGATTCTATTTCTTCACTCAAGTCAAAGAACTGAAATGTACTCAAAGTAGCAAGTAAAAGTACCTCTATGAAGGATATTTCTACTAACAAAGGTACGTATTTAAACTAGGGCTGTCAAAAGATTAATTTTTTTAATCGCGATTAATTGCATTTTGTCCATAGTTAACTCGCGATTAATCGCAAATGAATCGCATTTTTTGGCACATTTTTTTTTCTTCTTCTAAATGTACCTTAATGTATTTTTTTCATATTCTTAATACTTTTAACAACATAAGGGCAAATATACTTGATTTATGAAAATGTTTATTTAACACTTCAAATATCCCCTTACCAAAACATGGGATCAAAACAGGGTTATAAGAATATATCACAAACAATTAAAGTGAACATGTCACAGGAGATAGCGTAACAGGAGATAAGTACAGTTAGGATATAAGTGCATTGGCTTGCAAGTGATATCTCAGACTGGACGTGCTTCTATGGTAGCTCATTTCATACCCACAGTACGCGCAGATGACTTTGGTCTTATCGACTGAACCATCTGGCAGTCTTTTGAAGGTGAATTTGCCGTTCACAAATCGCCCCTGTGGACACGCACCTTCAAGGTCCGTGTCCACAGGGGCGATTTTAAACGCGTGTGGACGCGCCGCTTCCCAGTATTCCACGCTTGGTGGGCTGCCACTAGAGGATGATTGACAGGCGCTCTCCTTTAAACAACACATTTTGGCGAGCGTTCGCGAGCGTTCCCGAGGCGGCGAGTCTGATTAGCATAAAGTAGATTCGACTTCAACTTTAGGCAAATGAGGAACGGCCAACTCACGCGCCGTCTCTCGACATTCGCCGCGACGCTACCAGAATGCATTGCACGGCTTGACAATGAATGGGACGCGGGGAAACACCGCTGCCTGTGGACACGCACCTTCCCTCTGGATCAAGACTACAGGTGCCACCGACGGCCATAAATCATACAATGCGCGTTTTTTTTTTTTTTTAAATACCGAGCGTTAATCGCGCGTTAAAAACCTTGCGTCAGGACCCCGTTGCCCCCTCTGAAGGTCTACAACGTAGATGGAGTCCACTAAGAATACACGCCGCTACCGGGGGACCTGAGACAGGAAATTGATTGCACATCATTTATCCGGAGGTTCAGCACTGCTAAATGATGGCATGTAATTACTTCACCTTTAACATCTCCCAGCGTCCTGCAGCCGAGAGGCTGAACTCCCAGCAGGCCTCTCTTTCACTCCTCTCTCTCTCTCTCTCTCTCTCTCTCTCTCTCTCTCTCTCTCTCTCCCTCTTCACTCAAACCTACTTGCTGTTGCCCGTCTTCGTCGCGGCGTCGCTCTAACTCAACGCTGTTAGATGACGGAGGAGGGCGGAGCATTCTCATCCGAGAGAGTCGAGTGCCAACTCACCCTACACCCAACCCTCTCTCACTCGGTAATTGGTTTGCTGCTGGTAGGTTGTGCTGGGCGGTTCTGGGGGGTAGGTGGTGTTTGGTGCTGGGTGGTGCTGGGTGGTAGGTGGTGCTGGGTGGTAGGTGGTGTTTGGTGGTGCTGGGTGGTAGGCAGTTCTGGGTGGTAGGTGGTGTTTGGTGGTGCTGGGTGGTAGGTGGTGCTGGGTGGTAGGTGGTGTTTGGTGGTGCTGGGTGGTAGGTGGTGCTGGGTGTTAGGTGGTGTTTGGTGGTGCTGGGTGGTAGGCAGTTCTGGGTGGTAGGTGGTGTTTGGTGGTGCTGGGTGGTAGGCAGTTCTGGGTGGTAGGTGGTGTTTGGTGGTGCTGGGTGGTAGGTGGTGCTGGGTGGTAGGTGGTGCTGGGTGGTGCTGGGTGGTAGGTGGTGCTGGGTGGTGCTGGGTGGTAGGTGGTGCTGGGTTGTAGGTGGTGCTGGGTGGTGTTGGGTGGTAGGTGGTGCTGGGTGGTGCTGGGTGGTAGGTGGTGCTGGGTGGTGCTGGGTGGTAGGTGGTGCTGGGTGGTAGGTGGTGCTGGGTGGTTGGTGGTGCTGGGTGGTAGGTGGTGCTGGGTGGTGTTGGGTGGTAGGTGGTGCTGGGTGGTGCTGGGTGGTAGGTGGTGCTGGGTGGTAGGTGGTGCTGGGTGGTAGGTGGTGCTGGATGGTGTTGGGTGGTAGGTGGTGCTGGGTGGTGCTGGGTGGTAGGTGGTGCTGGGTGGTGTTGGGTGGTGCTGGGTGGTAGGTGGTGCTGGGTGGTAGGTGGTGCTGGGTGGTGCTGGGTGGTGCTGGGTAGTAGGTGGTGCTGGGTGGTAGGTGGTGCTGGGTGGTGCTGGGTGGTAGGTGGTGTTGGGTGGTAGGTGGTGCTGGGTGGTGCTGGGTGGTAGGTGGTGTTGGGTGGTGTTGGGTGGTGCTGGGTGGTAGGTGGTGCTGGGTGGTAGGTGGTGCTGGGTGGTGCTGGGTAGTAGGTGGTGCTGGGTGGTAGGTGGTGCTGGGTGGTGCTGGGTGGTGTTGGGTGGTAGGTGGTGCTGGGTGGTGTTGGGTGGTGCTGGGTGGTAGGTGGTGTTGGGTGGTAGGTGGTGCTGGGTGGTGCTGGGTGGTAGGTGGTGCTGGGTGGTGTTGGGTGGTGCTGGGTGGTAGGTGGTGCTGGGTGGTAGGTGGTGCTGGGTGGTGCTGGGTGGTGCTGGGTAGTAGGTGGTGCTGGGTGGTAGGTGGTGCTGGGTGGTGCTGGGTGGTAGGTGGTGCTGGGTGGTAGGTGGTGCTGGGTGGTGCTGGGTGGTGCTGGGTGGTAGGTGGTGCTGGGTGGTAGGTGGTGCTGGGTGGTTGGTGGTGCTGGGTGGTAGGTGGTGCTGGGTGGTGTTGGGTGGTAGGTGGTGCTGGGTGGTGCTGGGTGGTAGGTGGTGCTGGGTGGTAGGTGGTGCTGGGTGGTAGGTGGTGCTGGGTGGTGTTGGGTGGTAGGTGGTGCTGGGTGGTGCTGGGTGGTAGGTGGTGCTGGGTGGTGTTGGGTGGTGCTGGGTGGTAGGTGGTGCTGGGTGGTAGGTGGTGCTGGGTGGTGCTGGGTGGTGCTGGGTAGTAGGTGGTGCTGGGTGGTGCTGGGTGGTAGGTGGTGTTGGGTGGTAGGTGGTGCTGGGTGGTGCTGGGTGGTAGGTGGTGTTGGGTGGTGTTGGGTGGTGCTGGGTGGTAGGTGGTGCTGGGTGGTGCTGGGTAGTAGGTGGTGCTGGGTGGTAGGTGGTGCTGGGTGGTGCTGGGTGGTGTTGGGTGGTAGGTGGTGCTGGGTGGTGTTGGGTGGTGCTGGGTGGTAGGTGGTGTTGGGTGGTAGGTGGTGCTGGGTGGTGCTGGGTGGTAGGTGGTGCTGGGTGGTGTTGGGTGGTGCTGGGTGGTAGGTGGTGCTGGGTGGTAGGTGGTGCTGGGTGGTGCTGGGTGGTGCTGGGTAGTAGGTGGTGCTGGGTGGTAGGTGGTGCTGGGTGGTGCTGGGTGGTAGGTGGTGCTGGGTGGTAGGTGGTGCTGGGTGGTGCTGGGTGGTGCTGGGTGGTAGGTGGTGCTGGGTGGTAGGTGAATGTGGATGAGACGAGAACAAGGAGACGAAAAGACAAGGAC
>NC_139923.1:29666600-29699100 GCF_963514095.1 Eutrigla gurnardus | reverse complement strand
TATCGTGTGATAAATAGCTTGTTATTTTAACATTATCAATAACATGTGATTAATAGCATGTGATTAATAACGTGTGATCTATAAAATGTAATATCATGTGATAAATAGCTTGTTATTTTAACATTATCAATAACATGTGATTAATAGCATGTGATTAATAACGTGTGATCGATAACATGTCATATCGTGTGATAAATAGCTTGTTATTTTAACATTATCAATAACATGTGATTAATAACGTGATTAATAACGTGTGATCGATAACATGTCATATCATGTGATAAATAGCTTGTTATTTTAACATTATCAATAACATGTGATTAATAGCATGTGATTAATAACGTGTGATCGATAACATGTCATATCATGTGATAAATAGCTTGTTATTTTAACATTATCAATAACATGTGATTAATAACGTGATTAATAACGTGTGATCGATAACATGTGATCAATATTATTTAATATTTTTCTCACCCCGAACGTGTCCTCGTCCGGTTTGTGAGGCTCTGCAGTCGGAGTCGCTGAGGAGACAAGAGATCACATGATCACTGTCCAACAGTCCAACGCACACACACACACACACACACGCAGAGACACACACACACAGACACACACACAAACACAGATACACACACAGACACACACACAGACACAGACACGCAGAGACACACACACACAGACACACACACACAAACACGCAGAGACACACACACACAGAGACACACACACACACACACACACAGAGACACACACACACAGAGACACACACACAGTGAAGCATGATGGTGATGAATGTAAACATCCTAGAATGAGGAACTTACCATACTCATAGTCGGTGTCTGCCGTGGAGAAGAAACAGGAAGTGGAGAAGAAGAAGAGGAGGTGAGGAGCAGTAGACGTGGGATCAGACCCGCGGTGTGAAACAGCAGAAACAACTCCGCTAACGAGATCGCTCTAAACCTGCATCTCATTTACACTCAGACTAAATATAAACTCCACCACACCGAGCCGGATCGAGCCGGATCGACGCCGGGGAGAGGACGCCACACTGTGTAGACCTGATGGCTGATCCGGGAATCAGGTCTCATGGTCTGAACCTCTAGATATGGGTTTTTGGACTGATGGTGGGTTAGGTTCCCCTCGTTGAATGCAATGTGTCCTTTCAAAATAAACTTACAGAATCGCTTCCTTAAATACGTGTCCTTTCAAAATAAACTCCTTAGGTTTACTACTGGTTTTAGTTTTAAAACAATAGGTGTTTATGTTTAAGCAACAGGATTTGAAGGTTATAATCTTCAAGTGATATTTCCTGTCCAGCTCATTATGAGATCCAATACAAGTGACCTGTTTTTAAATTCTAGAGCATCAAACATCTTCCAGACTTCACACGGTGTGTCTGGTGTGTCCCAGCCGACCATCAACACACACACACTCTCACACTCACAATCGAAGGGCTTGTCCAGGAAGTGTCCGTAGACCGTGCTGGTGGCCACGCCCAGGTAGTTGCTGGCCACCATAGTGTAGTTGCCGTTGTTGTGGTGCGTGGGGTTCTTGAAGGTCAGGCAGCCCTCGATGTAGTCCTGGTAGATGTCCATGTCGGGCCGCACGTACTCGGTGTGGGATATTTCCTGGAAGTAACAAGCGAACGGTGACATCATGTCCTCTGTCTAAGACGATGCATGTTTACGAGTGGCACCTGAACGCACCTTGTCCTTGTAGAACCAGCGGATGGTCGGGTGTGGTGAGCCCCGCACCGTGAACTCGATGCAGGTGTCATGGCGGCGCTCCGGCTCCCTCAGCTTCACGATGTATGGTGGAACTGAGGAGGAACACAAGGAGAGGACCGTCAGTCCGGAATCGAACCTACGGCGTCATCAAAGAGTTCACGCCGTCACACGGTGCTCTCCCGGTCCGTCATCACCGGACACACAGGAGAGCATCATCATCACGTTAACACGCCGCTCACAAGCTGCTGCTCTCGTTTCAGAGAGAGAGTGTGTGTGTGTGTGTGCGTGCGTGTGTGTGTGTGTGTGTGTTCTCCTGTTTCTCACTGTTGACCGACAAAACCCTCGCCGGATATAAACACAATTTTGTGGCTCGAACTGGTGGGAAGATGATCGCTGCTATTAGTCACCTCACCACACACACACACACACACACACACACACACACACAGTAGTAGATGTCAGACAGCATCAGAGTGTAAACGGAGCCCCGGATGAAAGCACCCTTGAGTGTTAATGGAATCCTCTGGTGGAATGATTTTACAGGTTTTACACCATGTGAGTATTTATGTATCTAACTCCACCCGTCGCTCCTCCACAGCCCAAATATGGTTAATTCTTTCACTGGTTGCAAGAAACCAAGGGCAAAATGCCAAACTTGAGGGTTTCAAAACCGACAGGTGACGTCACCACGACAACGTGTTATTGTTCCATACCGTCTGTGGGTGTGAAGGCAGTATCAGCGTTGTGCTGGTCATATATGAAGCTGAGTTACTGGTCCAGTTTCAGCCCTCTTGGTTGCCCCCGGCAACAGCAATCATGCACATCAATCTTTCACGGATCCTATTTTAGATTTCATTTCTGATGATGTAGATGAAGTGCCAATGTGACGAGCTCTCTCTCTCTCGGATGTAAAAGCAGCTCTACGTTCCCCTACTGAAAGATGTTTTTATCAGAAATCTCAATATGATTATTATTTTTTATTATTAATATTATTATTTTAATTATTATAGAACGGAAGCGAACCATTGACAAGTTCCAGTGAAAAGTGCGTCATTCAGGATAATTTGCAGCATTTTGCTTCTTCTCATATTAGTGCAGCCCAACAGTGAATGTATCTACTGATATTCTGCATTATCACAGCCTGTTTATTTTGACTCAGTCCTGCTGTCACACACACTCACTACAGCACCAAACGTGGATTCATCCGCCGCTAAAAATAGTCCCCAAATAAATGCGTTGGCTAGAAACTAAAGAGAAAAGGAAATGAAGCAGGAAGTAACGTGATCATTGGGACTTATAGACCCAGACCATCTTTCTGGGAGATTTTGTGAAAATTAGGAAAATACACATTCGTGCCAAAAGTGTATTGACAGAAGTGTAATAAAGAATAATATCTGCTGAGTTGGCAGAACGCTCTCAAAAGTCTGAATGATCAGTGATGTCAGAGCTGATGAGTTCAGGTAAACCCCCCAGATTAACACACTCGTCATTGTCACATCGCAGAACAATTCAAATCAGTGTGTGTGTGTGTGTGTGTGTGTGTGGACTCACAGTGGACCGTCAGCTGGACCGAGGCGTTGGTCATGCCTACGATGTTGGTGGCGGTGCAGGTTAGCAGGAAGTTGTTGTCGTCTCTGCTCACGTTGACCAGCGTGATGTTGATGGAGTGGATGGTGTTGTCGTAGACCCGGGCCTGGGGGGGGGGGGGGGGGGGGGGGGTGTTAAAGTGTTACAGCATCTACAGCAGTCCCGTTAGAAATATAAATACAGTTGTGTTGATGTGTTGTAGTGACCAGCAGGTGCCACCAGAGGTCAGTGTCTCTGTTGTGGAACAGACGGAGACTCAGTTTTCCATCGTTTGTTGCCTTAAACGGTTGATAGTTTCTAGTCGGGTCGTTGTCTGTGGTTCACTTTGGTGTGATACAGAATCTCTTCTTTCTCTCCACTGACCATATATAGAGCTGATCAGCTGACGCGTCTCCACGCTGGTCTGCTTTCTATCCACCAGTGTGTTGGTGGAACCCGCTGTGTGTGTGGTCGAAACAAAGCGCTTGAACCGTATTTGAATAATCGGAATTATATTGCGAATTGACATTTTCATAACATCCTACCTGTAATGGACAATATCTTGTAAAGAAGTTCTGATAATCACACGGCAGGAGCTGAAGTGTGATGTCATGGATGTAACTGGAACCTTTTGATCTCATCTAACGAGCTCCGGCTAATTAATAAAATACTTCCTGACGTTCCTTTCTGCTGGAGGAGTCAACGAGTGATGCCAACAGAGGCTCCTCGATTACTGTGTGTGTGTGTGTGTGTGTGTGTGAGTGTTTGTGTGAGTCTGTGTGTGTGTGTGAGTGTGTGTGTCTCCACCTCTTGTGCGTTGATGGAGTGCAGGCCGTTGACGGGCCAGTCCACTTCGGGTAACGGGGACCCGGAGCCGTTACAGATGGCGGTGACGCGGTCGCCCTCGACGACGGTGAGGTTGCTGTGGCTGACGCTGATCTCTGGCAGGTCTGAGAGATTGTTTTCATTGTAAACATGTGGACGCTCTCTTTGAGAGTTCCTATGAAACGTGCTGACAGTGAACTCACCACAGCTGCTGATGTTCATCTCCTGCAGCACGATCTCACCGTGGCCGTCAGCACAGTGCAACTGTTGGCTGCTAAGCCCCGCCTCCCCTCGCTGTTGCCATAGCTGCAGCCAGCGAATCTCACAGCCGCAGGAGAACACCACCTCCTCCACATGACTGGAGAGAGAGAGGGAGAGAGAGCATTAGTAATATTAGCAGTGTGATGAATCTCGTCACCTTTGAACCCGTCGAGGATCAGAGGGACGTTCATCACTCTGACGCCCTGAAGGAGGCGCTAACACGCCACCCAGATCTGACCTTCAACTCCCCTGTTGTTTTCCCTAACGAGGGGTTAGGGAAAACAACAGGGGAGACCTTTAGCAGGCCCTGAGGGATGCCCACAAGCTGACACCAGGCCTGATGTGGGTCTGATTAAGTCTGATGTGGGTCGAGAGAGGTCTGATGGTGTCAGTGGTCCACCACGAGAGGTTTGCTGGTGTCAGTGTCCACCACGAGAGGTCTGCTGGTGTCGGTGGTCCACCACGAGAGGTTTGCTGGTGTCAGTGTCCACCACGAGAGGTCTGCTGGCGTTGGTGGTCCACCACGAGAGGTCTGCTGGTGTCGGTGGTCCACCACGAGAGGTTTGCTGGTGTCGGTGGTTCACCACGAGAGGTCTGCTGGTGTCAGTGTCCACCACGAGAGGTTTGCTGGTGTCGGTGGTTCACCACGAGAGGTCTGCTGGTGTCAGTGTCCACCACGAGAGGTTTGCTGGTGTCGGTGGTTCACCACGAGAGGTCTGCTGGTGTCAGTGTCCACCACGAGAGGTCTGCTGGTGTCGGTGGTTCACCACGAGAGGTCTGCTGGTGTCGGTGGTCCATCACAAGAGGTCTGCTGGTGTCGGTGGTCCACCACGAGTCAGATCCTAGTTTAAACACATCAGGACGATAGTTTAAACACATCAGGACAATGTGTTTAAACTCGTTATAATCCCTCGCTGCCGGAGAACAGCTGATTATTTCAGAACAGAGCTCTGATGCCATCACCATTAAGCTGCTAGAGTGGATCAATATTTACAATAAGCCAACGATGATGAAAAGGAAAATGATTTCTCTTTTCTCCATGTCGGCCCCCCCGCAGCTTCACAAGCGTGACAAGGAAGTGTAAAATGAAGTGTAAAAGGAAGTGTAAAAGGAAGTGTAACAAGGAAGCGTAACAAGGAAGTGTAAAAGGAAGTGTAACAAGGAAGCGTAAAAGGAAGTGTAAAAGGAAGTGTAACAAGGAAAAGTAACGAGGAAGTGTTAAAGGAAGTGTAACAAGGAAGCGTAAAAGGAAGTGTAAAAGGAAGTGTAACAAGGAAGCGTAACAAGAAAGCGTAAAAGGAAGTGTAACAAGGAAGCGTAACGAGGAAGTGTTAAAGGAAGTGTAACAAGGAAGCGTAACAAGGAAGCGTAAAAGGAAGTGTAAAAGGAAGTGTAAAAGGAAGTGTAACAAGGAAGCGTAACAAGGAAGTGTAAAAGGAAGTGTAACAAGGAAGCGTAAAAGGAAGTGTAAAAGGAAGTGTAACAAGGAAAAGTAACGAGGAAGTGTTAAAGGAAGTGTAACAAGGAAGCGTAAAAGGAAGTGTAAAAGGAAGTGTAACAAGGAAGCGTAACAAGAAAGCGTAAAAGGAAGTGTAACAAGGAAGCGTAACGAGGAAGTGTTAAAGGAAGTGTAACAAGGAAGCGTAACAAGGAAGCGTAAAAGGACGTGTAAAAGGAAGTGTAAAAGGAAGTGTAACAAGCAAGTGTAAAAGGAAGTGTAACAAGGAAGCATAAAAGGAAGTGTAAAAGGAAGTGTAACAAGGAAGCGTAATAAGGAAGCATATAAGGAAGTGTAAAAGGAAGTGTAACAAGGAAGCGTAAAAGGAAGTGTAACAAGGAAGCGTAAAAGGAAGTGTAAAAGGAAGTGTAACAAGGAAGCGTAACAAGGAAGTGTAAAAGGAAGTGTAACAAGGAAGCGTAAAAGGAAGTGTAAAAGGAAGTGTAACAAGGAAAAGTAACGAGGAAGTGTTAAAGGAAGTGTAACAAGGAAGCGTAAAAGGAAGTGTTAAAGGGAGTGTAACAAGGAAGCGTAAAAGGAAGTGTAAAAGGAAGTGTAACAAGGAAGCGTAACAAGAAAGCGTAAAAAGGAAGTGTAACAAGGAAGCGTAACGAGGAAGTGTTAAAGGAAGTGTAACAAGGAAGCGTTAAAGGAAGTGTAACAAGGAAGTGTCCGTCTCATGTCAGATACAAAATCCCGGGGTAATGAAACAATGACAGAATTACATTGCTCTTTTTACAAGCTGCTCGTTGCCACGGCAACCACTCATCCACCTATAATGTAATGGGAAATATAATCAATGTAACTGCGTGCCGGACAAAAGCCCTGTTCACCGTGCTTCTGCCTCGCAGCAGGAATTCATTTGTTCTTATTACAGCCGGAGCTTTCTGGTTTCTCTTTGTGCCAAAGTACAAACAGCACTGAAGACCTCGACCACCAAACAAGCAATTCATCCCGACCACAAGCTGCTGATCAACACAACACACACACGCTTCAACAGCCATTCAATTGGTTCCTAAGAATTACATTTCAAAGACTCTGGGTGGATATCATGTCATTTCTTTGAAACAATGTACTGATGAACGTGTAAACGGTCTGACAGCAAACCTGTTAGTGACAGTATTGCCATGGAGATGTCGAAAGATGTTCATCTCAGGAGGCAACGTCCACATCTGAACAGTGAAGCTCATGTTGAAGGTCCATTTAGAGTCCAACAGACCAGGAAGCAGGGGATGCTTTAGGGGGCGGGGCTTACCTGCTGATTGACAGGTCACTACCATGCTACCAATGCTACTAAGATGACCACATGAATCCAGATCCTGTATGGGTGCTGGTCTGGGTCTGGACATGATTGTTGCTTTACATCAAACATTTCTGTTTTTCTTCGGTTTACTAAAGTTGATGCCTTAAACTACAATTCAACCTCAAATATTGATGTTAAATTAATTTCCTCTTAAATGTGGAGAATAAAGTTTGTAATATTTTGAGGAAGTCATAATAAAATTTATTACGTGAATAAAGTCATAATTTAATTAGAATAAAGTCCTAATATTTAACACAAACCCTCCAGCAGAACTGAAGGTGCAGCCAAAAATATCCTCAGTCCCAAAAGCTGTGTGTGTGTGTGTGTGTGTGTGTGTGTACTACTGTGAGAACTGCATCTTGGGTAGTATTTGTAACCATCTCAGCTCCAGAGAGGAAACATACATTCTTCTCTGAGGGGCCGCCCTGCTTCCAAAAGACTAAAATACCTGCTCTGGTCCTCCAGAAGGTCTAGGACTCGGTGGGGGGTTGGGGGGTTCTGTACTCGGGGGGGCGGGGCAGAACGATCCAGTAAAGTACAAACCAAGCATGTAAGTCTTTGGGGAGGTTGTGATGGTACAGCAGCTTCAGTGTGGAAACAAGCCGTCCACGGAGACCTGGACCGGGACTAATCTGGGCTCTGAAGACCAGGACTTCCACATCTCTGCAGGATGTTCTTTTCACGTATTCGCCCTTTTCTCCCTTTTTCTGATGGGATGTTTGATTGTTTATGACATTTAAAAAAAGTGGAGTCTAAACTGAGTGTGTGTGTGTGTGTGTGTGTGTGTGTGTGTGTGTGTGTGTGTGTGTGTGTGTGTGTGTGTGTGTGTGTGTGTGTGTGTGTGAGAGCAGCGGTTCAGCTAAACAGCAGGATAGTATGCTGGTAAAAGCAGCGTCGGTTTAACAGACTGCTTTATGGGATGGAGCGGTGGAGACGTGACCCGACAGCCTGGTTCAGCACCACGGACAGCAGCCATGTCACACTGCTTTACAACACAGTGAAGATCCTCAGAGAGTGTGTGTGTGTGTGTGTGTGTGTGTGAGATAGCAGACGTTTCAAAGAGCAACAGCAGCATTACGTCAAAGACTTTGAAAACAAGGACACAAAAATAAGAGACAGAGAGAGAGAGAGAGAGAGAGAGAGAAAGCCTGACGATGTTGTTGTTACAACTTTAACCCTTTCACACACCTGGAACATTATACGGGGATCCTTGCTGGTAACCATGCTGGTAACCATGACGGTAACCATGCTGGTAACCATGACGGTAACCATGACGGTAACCATGACGGTAACCATGCTGGTAACCATGCTGGTAACCATGACGGTAACCATGCTGGTAACCATGACGGTAACCATGATGGTAACCATGCTGGTAACCATGACGGTAACCATGACGGTAACCATGACGGTAACCATGCTGGTAACCATGCTGGTAACCATGACGGTAACCATGCTGGTAACCATGACGGTAACCATGACGGTAACCATGACGGTAACCATGCTGGTAACCATGCTGGTAACCATGACGGTAACCATGACGGTAACCATGCTGGTAACCATGACGGTAACCATGCTGGTAACCATGACGGTAACCATGCTGGTAACCATGACGGTAACCATGACGGTAACCATGCTGGTAACAATGCTGGTAACCATGACGGTAACCATGACGGTAACCATGCTGGTAACCATGACGGTAACCATGATGGTAACCATGCTGGTAACCATGATGGTGAAAGATGATGTTCAACTTACAGTTCAAAGAGCTGCAGATGTTCAAAGATCTGCCAGGACAGGGTGGTCAGCGAGGGGTTCTTGGACAGGTTTCTGAGAGACAGACAGGCAGAGAGACAGACAGGCTGTTAGTTCATCATGTCAGAAGGAACACGTCCATAAAGATTCATTTATATCCACCAACTGTTACAATCTGAGCCCTGGATTTAAAACAGAACGGCAACACTATACTGTATATAAATTAGTGCTGTCAATCGATTAACTAACTTTACTAATTAAAAATTAACTAATTAATCGCGCAATTTGCTGTAATTAATCGCAATTAATCGCTTTCTTTCTTCTTAAGAATAAAGTATGTTATAATGGATATTTAAATGTAAAATGATGGAATTTATGTAGAATTAACACAAAGGAAGTATTTAAATTCAAATACTATTAAATAGCAGCTTTTTTAACTTTAAGCACAGATTCTCTCATGTGAACGACAGATTTCCAAAGAAACCATCAAGGCCATCAAAATGAACTGTCAGCTTGAAAAAGGCATATTTCTTATATTCACTAACAGAACATTTCAAAAAGGTCCACAATAGAACATGCAAATATAGAAACAAGAACAAGGAAATATTCTGCTGTGAAGTCAGAATGATAAATCCTTTTCACTCCATAGAACAACAAGCTTAGTCCTCCTTTACATTCAGCCCGTTACTGAGACAGACCTGTTTACATCGTCAGAGGATAAAGCAGCACACGCCCACTCTGTTAAAAACGGCTTTGTGGCACACGTCGTCATAGGTCTTACGTCAGCCGCCACGGGAAGTAAACAAAACACAGCTGCATTGTGAAATATTTAACCAGTTAATTTTTAACGAAATTAACGGGTTAAATATTTCACAATTAACGCTAAGATTAACGCGTTTTTTTTGACAGCACTAATATAAATACACACACACACAGCGCTGTGCCCCTGTAAACACCTTCTGGGTCACAATGAACACACAGGTGTTGGTCTCCATGGCAACGTGAAGCCGAATACAAAGAGGCTCTTGGTCTGGTGAGAATCCAAATCACCTCATTATTGATGCGATGATGAGATTATTAGAGCCTCCTGGGTGTGTGTGTGTGTACAGACACTGTTAATTCAATCATCACTCTGTGGAGGAATGTATTTCTTTGGGGACTTAAAAAAAAGGAATTTGTAGTCCAGCAAAACTACTGAAAGCACTGAATGTACTAGTGAGCGACTAAAAAGCCACGTGACTAGTGTCTAACGAGTCATGTGACAAAATAAGACTTAGTTTCACACGGGACACAACCAGCGGTCTCCTGGGTGAAAGTCTTGAATTTGTTGAACCCAGTCAAGCTGCTGTATTTCCTCCTTTTAATGGGAACACAATGACAACACGTTGACACTGATTGCTGTCCAGCCGAGAGGTGAGACAGCTGGGAGGTGAGACAGCTGGGAGGTGAGACAGCTTGGTGAAATCCACCGAGCACCTCTGGATGATGTCATGAACTCAGACGGGATGGTGTCTGGGTTCCTGGTGGATCTTTCGCTTTCTTGTACAAAGTAGCCCTCATGGAGGAGACCTGGTCGGGGTCTACGTGGAGGAGACCTGGTCGGGGTCTACGTGGAGGAGACCTGGTCGGGGTCTACGTGGAGGAGACCTGGTCCGGGTCTACGTGGAGGAGACCTGGTCGGGGTCTACGTGGAGGAGACCTGGTCCGGGTCTACGTGGAGGGGACCTGGTCGGGGTCTACGTGGAGGAGACCTGGTCCGGGTCTACGTGGAGGGGACCTGGACGGGGTCTACGTGGAGGAGACCTGGTCGGGGTCTACGTGGAGGAGACCTGGTCCGGGTCTACGTGGAGGGGACCTGGACGTGGTCTACGTGGAGGAGACCTGGTCGGGGTCTACGTGGAGGAGACCTGGACGGGGTCTACGTGGAGGAGACCTGGTCCGGGTCTACGTGGAGGAGACCTGGACGGGGTCTACGTGGAGGAGACCTGGTCCGGGTCTACGTGGAGGAACGACAATAACGACAATAAAGGGTGTTGAATCCATGAACTGGGCTCTCTTTAGGACCCAGCAGGGGAGCAGCGGAGTGTCGGGAGAAGAGCTATAAATGTACACATTAATGGTACTGGAACACACACATACACACACACACACACACACACACACACATACACACACACACACAGACACATAAACACACTACATGCAGAAGGTGTCCTTTGTAAAGGTCAACCTGAATACAATAAGGCTGCTTTATATTTGTGTGTGTGTGTGTGTGTGTACGTGTGTGTGTACGTGTGTGTGTGTGTGTGTGTGTGTGTGTGTGTGTGTGTGTGTGTGTGTGTGTGTGTGTGTGTGTGTGTGTGTTACAATTTAAAATGAGCAGTGAGTCACAAGCATGAGAAGGTCAGGTGCTGTGTGTGTTTGTGAGTTTGTGTTTACGGAGGTGTGTGTACGGGTGCAGGTGTGTGTGTGTGTGTGAAGGTTAGAGTGCCAACGCTCGATCCCTCCCTCTCTAACTGAACGCCTGAATATAAAGCACAACGTGGGCGGAGCTCCGATGCTCGCCGTCCATCAATGATGTCATCACACGCTCATTACAAGCAGAGAGTCTTTCAAAATAAAGTTCCTCCTTCACGGGAAGTTCCGTGTTCAACTGACCCTCTCAGAGGTTGAAGTTAGCTACGCGTACACGGACGTGGTCATCAGGGTGAACGCCAACATGGAGGCGGCGTGCTGATCCGACCGTTCACAATAAAACTAACTGCTGACCACAAAGTGGCACCAAAATAAAACAATCTCCATCCGTCAATATATGGGGACTATATATTCTTCACGCTTCACTGGATCTGTGTCTCCATCGTCTCAAAGTAACCATGGCGACAGGCAGCCCAGCAGAGTGAGGCCACAGAGAAGACTGTGATTGTGACCTAAAGAGAGCTGCTCATCCATCAAACACAGCGTCTCCACGGCAACGGGCAAGGGGGGCGGGAGGAGGAGGAGGCGGGGCTTCCCTCCACAGGGTCCCAACCAGGTCTCCATCAGGTAGACCCCAACCATGGGGTGGGCTGGTTTACCACTGAGGAGGAACCCAGAATAAAGTATTGATCTGTGATTTAATATCAATAAGCAGATGAAAAGGATGCTGAAATAACTCCATCATGATGGTGATCAGTAAAAAGTGCTGAGTCATGCTTTGTTAGGTCTGTCTGCAAGACCACAAGATAACTACTGTTAAAACGCTGGTTTTCTGAATGGAGTCTGGTTGATGGTGCTAGGCTACGCTAACATTGTAGCTGCTCCATCAACACTCCATATAAGGTCATCTAGACATAAATACAGCAGAGACCTTGTTGTTTGGACCACAGACAGTCTCTGGTTCCTCCACATAGTCTGGTCTGGTCTCTGGACTAATGTGGGCTACTATCTAGACCTCTGGGGGACCACAGACAGTCTCTGGTTCCTCCACATAGTCTGGTCTGGTCTCTGGACTAATGTGAGCTACTATCTAGACCTCTGGGGGACCACAGACAGTCTCTGGTTCCTCCACATAGTCTGGTCTGGTCTCTGGACTAATGTGAGCTACTATCTAGACCTCTGGGGGACCACAGACAGTCTCTGGTTCCTCCACATAGTCTGGTCTGGTCTCTGGACTAATGTGAGCTACTATCTAGACCTCATTTTCTCATAGACTTCTATACAACCAGAGAGGAGTCGCCCCCTGGTGGCCAGCAGGGGAATGCAGCTTTAAGGCACTTCAGCCTCGGCTGCACTGTGGACATGGACCCTTACATGGGTGGGTGTTAGGACGGCTGTATTTTCTGGGATACAGATTTATGTTTGCTCGACTTAACATTTGTAACGTTGCTGAGTATGTAAGCCATGTTGAAGCCGAGGCGGTCCATAAACCAGGTTTTCATGTCCTGGACTTAATGTCCCGGTTCAGTGGTGGAGCTGTGATGGATCTGGTCTGGATCTCATCATGTGAGACATGACATAGAGACATAGAGACAGTGATGATGATACAGATTGGTTTGACCCAAACCAGGATCCTCTTCAGGGCCCCTCAACGGCAGTGGGAAAAAGCAGTTCTTTGAGGATATTATTCAATGTGACAGTTTATATTCAACACAAATCCCAAAAACAACACTAATATGATAACTCACTGATGTAACTCTTTAAAATGTGGAGTTGTGTATAAGAAGAGGAACAGACTGAATATTGATGCCATCGGAGGGACTGAATTGTTCCTTTATTAAACATCTGGAGCCGAACCTCCAACAAACACTGATTTCAAATCATCGTATTATTATTTATTTTTCTAAGAACGTGCCGAAGACATTGGGAGAGGACTCCGAGCGTGAAGTGACGTCCTGGTGGTGAACATGAATCACTACACCTGCAGAGTGAACAGCTGACAGGAAGAGTCGTCAGACCGGCCAATGAGGGCTTCAGCCGCTCCATGGGGGGCGGCGGCCGCGGCGCTGCTGCCGAGACTTCCTGAGCAGCAGGAAGTGGGCAGATGGTGTGTGTGTGTGTGTGTGTGTGTGTGTGTGAGTGCGTGTGTGTGTATGTGTGTGTTGCTAGGATACGTCCTCTTCAAACGCAACTTGAATGAATTGAAATGATGTTGATGATGAATATGTTCTGATATTATTGATCAACTGGAACCAGAGGGGTTCGTCCCGGCGGTTCCATCGTCAGACGGATCGAACCATTTCCACATGAATCACAGCGTAGTGCAGGGATGCCAGGGTTACGGCCCGCGGGCCGGACCCGGCCCGGCTGTACGTCACATCCGGCCCGCGGGTGATAAGGGTAGAATATTTTTTTAAATTATGATTTTATCTATTTTTTTTAAACAAATACCGTAAATCCTCTAATACTGGCCTGTATTCTATTACCGGCCAGTCACACTGGCCGGGGCAAGTGTCGACAGGCAGCGTTATTTCCACCCTTCCCATTCATTGTCAGGTTCGCGTCGCTGAGGCTATATTAACGGTTACTTTGCCGTCCTATTTTTGAAGAAAAGGCTGAAAACGACATACCCAAAGTAAAATGGTTACTGTTTTTGAACCCCTATGACTACAGGCACAAAGCTGAGCATTCCTGAAAGATAACCCTTTGAATTTTCTTCTGCAGGTGTCAGATTTACTCTAAGTGTTACTGACACTGAGTTACTGCAGCTCAAACATAGTGGAAATTGCAATTTTTTTGCCTCGCCTAAATTATTTTTCTTTTTGAATGAAACAAGTTAGCTGTGGCTGTTATAGATAGGCCTGAAAGTTGAATGAAGCCACAGCCACAAGCCTGACCAAAAACTGGTAGAAAGTAGATAAAAAGACACCCAAAAATGAGCTTTGCAAGTGCAGTGTTGTAGGGCAATGTCAGACGGAGCTGCATCTGGAACAAAGTGTTCCAGATGAGATTATGGGTATTTTTAGGTATATAATTCTACTTTTTTTTGTTTATTTCACCAGTTCTACAACTACTACTAATAAAACCAAAAAAATGTTAATGTTTTTTTTACATAACAGCCTTCTGTAATGAGACGCTGCATAACTATCATATCTGCAGGTCACAGTCTGACCTTTCTGAGCTGCTGCGCTCTCAGCCTCAAGCCCCCTCCCCTCATGTAACATACCGCTGGGATCGTAAGCTCATTGGCTATAAGACCTGTCAGTCAAAAATGTACTCCTCTGCCTATTGGCTCTCTGCCTGGGGATTCTCGTGGTTGGTCAGCCGAGAGGCAGTGAAGCACTGGCTCTCTTGATGGACAGATTTTTCAGCCAATTCGGATCGCAGAATCGCGGAAGGGGGCTTGTTTTGTTGCCAAGAAGCAGCTAAACACGGAAATCGAAGCTTTGTTGTTCGCCCGTGATCGAATAGCGATAACTAGCTATAAACAATATTTTGTTCAGAAACTCAGAACGTCAACACATGGCGTGTTATGGATGACTACCGGAGTTACCGTGCTCGTGGGACTAAACGAAGTGGCTACTTTTGTTCGTTGGACTCTTACCGTTCTCCGGATATAAGGATTAGCATGCTTCCTGTTGATTTTGGACATCCAGACAGCTCGAAAGGTAGGGAACGCTGGTCTTGTTTCTGTGCACTCCTTGCACACATGCTGTGTTTGCTTTTGATGTGTTTTCCGTGAGCCTAAAACGGCTTACTTTGTTCGATTTGCGAGACTCGTAGCTTTCAAATGATGTGTAATATGACGCAGACGCATTTAAAATAATATGCGCTTAAACGGAATGAAGCGAAAACTAGTGCAAAACGGCCCGCACGCGGGTCCTGCTGTAAGGAGAGGTTAAAGGATTTACGGTATGCCCTGCAATGCATTCGACTCACGGCGAGTGTGGACAGACGGTGCGCCGCTGCCTCCCGCAAGCTCTCCAAAATCTTTTAAACTGAATGTTGTCGATCTAAAATAAAGACAGATTCAGCAACTGCATAGCTTATTTCTCTCCTAAAATGTTTTCAGAAACACGTTTCGGTGAACTATTGTTGTAAAATAAGAGAAAGTTTCCAAACGAGCCGCCATGTTGGTCGGTTTGAAATCCGGGAGCAGACAGGACAGCTGTGAAAGCGATCGTCCAATCAGGTGCAGCCATGAAGTGTGATTGTATGAAGGAGAGCGCCTGTCAATCATCCTCCTTTGTAATGTATGTCATTTAGGCCTCATTGTGAGGCTATTTTGGTGCCAACGCAATTTCTTTTTGATGTGTAGGCCTTCATGAATAATTTCAAACAGCCTACCTATCCATGTGTTGAGTCAATGTTTGGCCTTTTCAGTCCCAAAGTGTAATCCGGCCCCCTGAGGTCTCACTTGAAAATAATCTGGCCCCCTGTCCAATTTCACCCTGGCATCCCTGGCGTAGTGGTTTCACCCGTCTTTCAAAGAGACACAGCAGCTATAATCCATGCACCGACACAGAGTTATTAATAAAGTTACGTTACCCCAACAAACTTTCTTTATAATTCCCATCCACTGTTACCGTAGCAACGGAGCAAACACCAACAAATGACAGGAAGTACAAAAGAGAGAGAGAGAGACAGAGAAACAGGCAGAGAGAGAGAGAGGGAGAGAGAGGGAGAGCGAGAGAGAGGGTGAGGGTGTGGACAACACATGACAAGTGTTGGTTTGATTGACAGGTGGAACAACCACAGTCTGTACTGCATCACACCCACACACACACACACACACACACACACACACACACAAAATGACTGACATCTTAAATTACCATGATAACACCTGTCACTTCACTGCCCAGTCAGTTGTTCTGGAAATAGCCTGTGTGTGTGTGTGCGTGTGTGTGTGTGTGTGTGTGTGCGTGTGTGTGTGTGTGTGTGTGTGTGTGTGTGTGTTACAGATAATAATTATAATAACGTTGTAACACCAGGAGGCCGTCAGCGTTTACTTGTTATGTAACTTCGGTATTTAAATAACGCTTTCCAAGTTCCAAAGTCACGTTAACCCACACCATGAACGTTATATTTTCTTTTAACTCACGAAGTATTTCACCGTTAGTTTAACTCAAACCTCCATTAAAACAACCGTCGTATCAGGATACGCACAATACGAACGTACAATACGAACGTACAATAAGATTGGACAATACGATCAGACAATACGAAAGTAACAATCCAAACTTTACAATACGATCGGACAATACAAACGGACAATAAGAACGGACAATAAGAACGGACAATAAGACAATATGAATGTACTATACGATCGGACAATATGAATGTACAATACAAACGTAACAATACGACAATATGACAATATGAACATACGATATACATTTAACGAAGAGCAGAGGGACTCCGGTTATCTGGTTCTGGTGAGGGGGTGGGACGCTTCTGACTAACACAATAAACAGTCGACCAATCAGAGCACACTGCTTTTTTGGGTGGGAGGTCAAACAGAGCGTTTCAGAGAGAGGAGCTGCAGCACGGCCTCATGGGAATATAAAGTGCCCTAGTTTCGTGGCGCAGCGCAGGGTGGCGGAGCTGGCGCAATGCAAGTTTCGATCAGCGCAGCCTTGCGCACGGTCAGTTTGGCAGTTTGGTGGATCGCCTGCGCCAAGATGGGTGCGGCGGCGCAGCAGGGGGAGGCGTCACAGATTCAGCTTGGCGCAGCGGAAGTTTCGTGGCAAAAAGCCTCGCCGAGACTTCGCCGAAAGCCCACCAGCTCCAACCTGGTCTACTCTCGGCGCAAGGCCAATTACAGCTGGCGAAGCGGCAGTTTGGCTCACCGGCGCGCATTGTCCACACGTCACCAAGACCTCACAGGCAGGTTCCCACAGTTCCAGGCACATTTACATGCAATAAATAATCACAGCAAACACTATTTAATGCAACTAATTGAATCAACACGTGAATTTATATCTATATAGATTGTCCCGTCACATCTGACGTCAGATCAAAGGCGGATGGCATGCGGAACGGAAACTCAGCCTGACTGAATTAACACAGCTGAAACTTGGACCAGAAACGCACAACTTTGCCGCGAGCTGGAACCGGAGTTGGGGCTGCAGCTGGTCTGACCGGTCCGTGAGGTCCCGGTGTCCCGCTGTTCTGGTGTTGGACGGCGAATCCGGTGCAGCTGTGGAGCGCAGACGATGAAGACGGTGATGATGATGATTAATGGCCCGGCCGGCTTGCCAGTCTGCTTTACGCCCTGACCCTGTTTTGTGATATGCCTAAAATGTGCCTACAATTTCTATAGTGATATAATATCGGCATTGTTATTATTATGATACGCGCGCACAGCGCGTGATGCGCGTGGTGGGAGCGGCGACGCTGCTTCTGTCATCGGGTTGTCAAGTGACGGAACTTGCACTGAACCTCCCCTAACGCATTAAAGGTGAGGAGAGGAGCTCATTTGATTGGTGAAGATCTGAATCGGCTGTATTAATCCCAGTCCACGCCTCGTCTCCCACTCACGCCTTCTTCTCCTCCCTCTTTCCCACTTGCACGGGTGGGAGTGACGGGAGGTGTGCCTGCGCTAGCCTGCGCGGTGCACGAAACTTGCAAAGTCTAGGCGGACACACCCCGACGGCGTGGCGCAGGTGCGCTGCACCCCGACTGCGCCTGGTCTACGAAACACGGGCCCATAGTCCATCCATCCATCCATTGTCTTCTGCTTATCCGGGATCGGGTCGCCGGGGCAGCTGCCTGAGCAGGGACGCCCAGACTTCCCTCTCCCCGGACACTTCCCCTAGCTCCTCCGGGAGGACCCCAAGACGTTCCCCAGCCGGGTGACATAGTCACTCCAGCGTGTCCTGGGTCTTCCTTGGGGTCTCCTCCCGGTGGGGCATGGCTGGAACACCTCCCGAGGGAGGCGTCCAGGGGGCATCCTGTACAGATGCCCGAGCCACCTCAACTGGCTCCTCTCGATGTGGAGGAGCAGCGCCTCTACTCTGAGCTCCTCCCGCGTGACGGAGCTCCTCACCCTATCTCTAAGGGAGCGCCCCGCCACCCTGTGGAGGAAGCTCATTTCGGCCGCTTGTATCCGGGATCTTATTCTTTCGGTCACGACCCAAAGTTCATGACCATAGGTGAGGGTAGGAACGTAGATTGACCAGTAAATCGCATTACTGCGGCCGCTGCACCGATCCGCCTGTCAATCTCACGTTCCATCCTTCCCTCACTCGTGAACAAGACCCCAAGATACTTAAACTCCTCCACTTGAGGCAGGAACTCCCCCCCGACCTGGAGGGAGCAAGCCACCTTTTTCCAGTCGAAAATGAAAAAATCCGGCCCATAGTGTTTTGTGTTATGAAAGCCTGTGAAGATGTTCTAGTAGGAACCTGGAACAGAAGAAGAGGACGGGTGGTGTTGGTGGTGGTCTACTCACATGTAGCGGAGGTGGGGGTTCTTGGAGAACACTCGAGTCTGGATGGTGTGCAGGTTGCTCCTGGTGATCGTCCTATAAACAGCAGAGAAGAAGGTCAGCTTCATCACTCTGGAGGAGCTGGTGTTCAGGAGGAGCTGAAGCCAACAGGAACACTTTACCGCCTCAAACCCAGCCCGAAGACACGCCCCCGAGGACAGGAAGCAGAATTTAACAACACGTTAAGTTCAACAGAAAATTCTCCGTTAACCTTATTTCTCTATTGATATTCACGGCTAACTAATTACGACTTTAATGGTGAAATAACGTTCCTTAATCTGATTAAATTAGAGCCCAGTGCTTCATAACAACGTTATTTTCATAAACGTCAGTTAAAATATTAGCCATCAATGTTTCTATGATCAGCTGTTACTCAAAGTTTCCTCATGTGTTCCTACAAACAGCTCCGACTCAAACATCTCAACAACGTTCACGTCAAATACACAAATACCACAAAAATCACATGACCCCCCCTTCTATGGAGCCTGTTGCACAATGTAAATCTAATGTAGGTCACATGACTTTCATCTACAACAGCACAGTCTGGAGGAGTTTCACCATGTGGCCTCATACAGGAAGTGGGTGAATACTGAAGTGATCACATGACTCCTATCTGCTCCCTCATTGGTGGAGTTGGTGTCCCAACCATACCCTGGTAGATATACATGGTGTAATGACCCCTCCTGTCCAGCAGGGGTCTGTGTTACCTGGTTACCTGTCTGTCTCTACATGTCTGTCTCTACCTGTCTGTCTCTACATGTCTGTCTCTACCTGTCTGTCTCTATATGTCTGTCTCTACATGTCTCCCTGTGATAGGATGGTTACATGTCTGTGTCAACATGTCTGTCTCTACATGTCTGTCTCTACATGTCTCCCTGTGATAGACTGGTTACATGTCTGTCTCTACCTGTCTGTCTCTACATGTCTGTCTCTACATGTCTCCCTGTGATAGGATGGTTACATGTCTGTGTCAACATGTCTGTCTCTACATGTCTGTCTCTACATGTCTCCCTGTGATAGACTGGTTACATGTCTGTCTCTACATGTCTGTCTCTACCTGTCTGTCTCTACATGTCTGTCTCTATATGTCTGTCTCTACATGTCTCCCTGTGATAGGATGGTTACATGTCTGTCTCTACATGTCTGTCTCTACCTGTCTGTCTCTACATGTCTGTCTCTACATGTCTCCCTGTGATAGACTGGTTACATGTCTGTCTCTACCTGTCTGTCTCTACATGTCTGTCTCTACATGTCTGTCTCTACATGTCTCCCTGTGATAGACTGGTTACATGTCTGTCTCTACCTGTCTGTCTCTACATGTCTGTCTCTACATGTCTGTCTCTATATGTCTGTCTCTACATGTCTCCCTGTGATAGGATGGTTACATGTCTGTCTCTACATGTCTGTCTCTACCTGTCTGTCTCTACATGTCTGTCTCTACATGTCTCCCTGTGATAGACTGGTTACATGTCTGTCTCTACCTGTCTGTCTCTACATGTCTGTCTCTACATGTCTGTCTCTACCTGTCTGTCTCTACCTGTCTGTCTCTACATGTCTCCCTGTGATAGGATGGTTACATGTCTGTCTCTACATGTCTGTCTCTACATGTCTCCCTGTGATAGGATGGTTACATGTCTGTCTCTACATGTCTGTCTCTACATGTCTCCCTGTGATAGAATGGTTACATGTCTGTCTCTACATGTCTGTCTCTACATGTCTCCCTGTGATAGGATGGTTACATGTCTGTCTCTACATGTCTGTCTCTACATGTCTCCCTGTGATAGACTGATTACATGTCTGTCTCTACATGTCTGTCTCTACATGTCTCCCTGTGATAGGATGGTTACATGTCTGTCTCTACATGTCTGTCTCTACATGTCTGTCTCTACCTGTCTGTCTCTATATGTCTGTCTCTACATGTCTCCCTGTGATAGGATGGTTACATATCTGTCTCTACATGTCTGTCTCTACATGTCTCCCTGTGATAGGATGGTTACATGTCTGTCTCTACATGTCTGTCTCTACATGTCTCCCTGTGATAGGATGGTTACATGTCTGTCTCTACATGTCTGTCTCTACATGTCTGTCTCTACATGTCTCCCTGTGATAGACTGGTTACATGTCTGTCTCTACATGTCTGTCTCTACATGTCTCCCTGTGATAGACTGGTTACATGTCTGTCTCTACATGTCTGTCTCTACATGTCTGTCTCTACATGTCTCCCTGTGATAGACTGGTTACATGTCTGTCTCTACATGTCTGTCTCTACATGTCTGTCTCTACATGTCTCCCTGTGATAGACTGGTTACATGTCTGTCTCTACATGTCTGTCTCTACATGTCTCCCTGTGATAGACTGGTTACATGTCTGTCTCTACATGTCTGTCTCTACATGTCTCCCTGTGATAGACTGGTTACATGTCTGTCTCTACATGTCTGTCTCTACCTGTCTGTCTCTACCTGTCTGTCTCTACATAGGATGATAGGATGGTTACATGTCTGCGTGTGTGAGTGGACTCACAGCCTCTGTAAGCCGGTGTAGAGCTCCATGTCCACGTCCCTCAACATCTGCAAACCCGTCCAGTTCTCGATGTGTCTGCAACAAAAAAAGATCAATATGGGTTCAATGTCAAATTATTAGTCTTGTTCCATACTTCAAAAAACCTGAATATTTCATTCAGAAGACCAACAAGAACAAAGACCAGGAATCAGGGAGATTTTCAGATAATCCGTGTGGACCGAAGCAGATACTGAAGATTCATATTCCTTCATGATATAAATGTCTGGTTGGAAAGTTTATAAAGTTTTAAATTTAAGATGTTTATTATTCATTAATCGTCTATTTCATTCATATATAACTCAACTTTTGTGAATCGAAGACTTCCATGCAAAACATTTCAAGCACCACGTAATAAATCTGTGTTTTCACGAGAGAATTTTAAGCTTAAAAATATAATAATTCAGCTTCAGGGTTGTTGATCTGAACAGCTGGACGTCTCGATATAAAAGGTGACTTGAAAAGACGAACATGACCTCAACTTGTATTATTACTGTATTATTGACACAAAGCTGATCAGGGATCTGTACGTTCTATCACTGTTGGTTCTTCCAGCTAGAAGTAAAGATGATATCTGCCATCGGAGAGCAGCAAGGCACTTAACAGTGTTAGTGTTCCTGTAAACACGCTGTGATGTCACCGCTGTGATGTCACACATCACCGTCAACATTTGCAGCGTGGCCTTCTGGGAGCCCGGCGGCGGATTGGCAACGAATCAAAACACGCAAATCACATCACAGAGAACATCTGTTTACCCCAGAGACCTGGTCCAGGACCCCCGACCCCCCTCCCTCTGTGTGTGTGATTAAAGGTGATGGGAGAGCAGCGAGACGACATGATGTTTGTGAATAAAAGATTGTTGATGAAGAAGAAACAAACGTTAATCCTCTCCAGCTGCTTCAACGTCGGCCATGGTAACATTATTCAGACCCGACGAGTCGACAAGATCGCACCAGTGCATTGTGGGAGACAGCCTTGATGGGGACCCAGTGGGAGCTGCACATTGATTGGCCCCCGAGGGCCCGCTGACTGACTTATTGACTGATCCATTATACAATTTAACGTCTCAATAGCCAGTAAGACCACTCACTGGTTCAACTGGGAGTACATCCATCCAATCACAGCATCCAATCACAGCATCCAATCACAGAACAGCATGATTTCTGATCGGATTACAGCAGATAAAGTAAACTCAGAGACGCGAGGTCGGGGCCGACAGCGTCCGATGCCGAGGCGTCGCTTCGAGCCGACGGCATCATCATAGACCTGGTTTACATGGAGAGAGGACCAGCAGAGGGGTCAAACTAGTCCAGGACTTGAACCCAGGTGACCCGTGGTCTTGTCCCGTAGGAGACCAAGTCCATGTTGCAGTACAAACCACAAACACATTTGATTGTTTCCACTAAACGTTTAGACGTTTGTCAGCTCAGACTCAACTTCAGCAACACAACGAAGCCCAAACAGCAACGTTGGAATGAAAGTTTAGATCATAAATAATAAAGATGAACTCTGGACACTTCACTGGGGGAAAGGGAGAATTTCCTTTTCAAAGAAACACATCGATGTTTAAAGACCTGCGTCTGTATGAAACTTGTATCCGTTATATCTGGAAACGTCTCAGAGAAATATTAAACTCCACTGAATATTCCATGAATACATTATAATAAAGCTCCTTCACACCTCACTGTTCAGTTCTTCACTACTCATTTCAGGACCATAAAATCACAGTCAATTAAAGAAATACTCAATTAAGTTTAAGGAGTTGAGTCACTTGTTCCTCCGATGAAACGTGAACAGATTTCAGTTTCACATTCAGAGACAAGACGTTATTAAAATATGGACGAGTGTGAATGTGGAGATACCTTGGATCAGATTTTTCTGCTGCATGAAGAGCTTTGAGATATGCAGAGAGGAAAACAACAACAGACTACAGATTTATGGATTTATGGTCCTGATGAAAGTGATAAACTGAACCTTTATTTCAGCAGAAGTAGAACCGATCACACGGAGACTTTTTCTTTTTTTTGCTCCTTCAAATCCTCAAAAGTGAGAAGAGATATAGTTTCTCTCTATAATATCCAGATAATCATCAAAATCCACTTGAAAAATGACCTCATATTTAGAAACAGATATGTTTAGTGCATCACAAAGAGAACATGATGCTTCCTGTTTGTCAGGCTGATGTTCGTGTTCATGATGCAAACTAAAACGTCGACATTTAACGTGAGTCGTTCTAACTACGTGTTTGACTTCCTGTGAAAATGGAAGTTTATTTTGAAAAGACACGTAAAGGAACGTATATTTAAACGCCATCGACGACACATGATGAAGGGAACGCATTGCATCGTCATCGCAGTGTGCAGGTTTTTGGTTGCTTAGCAATGGCAGGCAAAAAAAACCCAAAGCACCCTGGGTAAAGATGGAAGGATGCAAGCCGCTCTGGTGGCTGTCACACGTTTCAACAAGTAAACCGCTGTCTGGGTTATTATGACATCATGGCGGTGCCTACACAGCGTTAACCCCGCCTCCATGAAGAAACAACTGATCATGCAGCAAACGAGTCACGCGTAACGCCGATGTCAGATTAGTGTTCAGGTGTTTCTCTGCATCCGTCCTTCACAAAGCCTCTCTCCCTCTCCCTCTCCCTCCATCCCCCCCCCCCCCCCCCCGATGTATTTTCACGCCTCCTGAAGCCGACCTGTCATTAGAAGCGAGCGAGGCCTCCTGGGGCCAACTAGCTGCTTCCACCGTCTCCAGCTATCACGCTATTTACAACCCACCAGAAACACAGAGGGGGAGGGTTGTGATTACACCTGTGTGTGTGTGTGTGTGTGTGTGTGTGTGTGAGTGTGTGAGTGTGTGTGTGTGTGCGTGTGTGTGTGTGTGTGTGTGAGTGTGTTTGTGTGTGTGTGTGAGTGTGTGTGTGTGTGTGTGTGTGTGTGTGTGTGTGTGTGTGTGTGAGTGTGTGAGTGTGTGTGTGTGTGAGTGTGTGAGGTGTGAGAGTTGAATCGATTGCTGCGTTCTGTTTCAAACACATTAAACATTCATGAAGCTCCATTTACTTAGGAGACAAACAAGCGTGTGTGTGTGTGTGTGTGTGTGTTTGCTTGCGTGTGTGTGTGTCTGTGTGTGTGTATGTGGGAAACACAGGCCAGCTTCAGATGAACACGGTGCAGCACAAGCTGACATACAAACAGACACCGTGTTTGAGCATTTAGTGTTGTCTTTGATGTGCTGATGTGTGTGTGTGTGTGTCTGTGTGTGTGTGTGTGTGTGTGTGTGACAGCAGCACTAAGAGTTGAGAGAAATAAGTGACTTCCCATCAGTCCAGAGACAGATGGAGACCAGGAGGAAACCTCTAGGTCTGAGAAGTGAAGCCAATGCTGGAGTTCCTTAAACTGTCATTCTCTCTGCTGGCCACCAGGGGGCAACTCCTCTCTGGTTGTATAGAAGTCTATGAGAAAATGGTCCTACTTCTCTCTGCTGGCCACCAGGGGGCGACTCCTCTCTGGTTGTATAGAAGTCTATGAGAAAATGGTCCTACTTCTCTCTGCTGGCCACCAGGGGGCAACTCCTCTCTGGTCGTATAGAAGTCTATGAGAAAATGGTCCTACTTCTCTCTGCTGGCCACCAGGGGGCGACTCCTCTCTGGTTGTATAGAAGTCTATGAGAAAATGGTCCTACTTCTCTCTGCTGGCCACCAGGGGGCGACTCCTCTCTGGTTGTATAGAAGTCTATGAGAAAATGGTCCTACTTCTCTCTGCTGGCCACCAGGGGGCGACTCCTCTCTGGTCGTATAGAAGTCTATGAGAAAATGGTCCTACTTCTCTCTGCTGGCCACCAGGGGGCGACTCCTCTCTGGTCGTATAGAAGTCTATGAGAAAATGGTCCTACTTCTCTCTGCTGGCCACCAGGGGGCAACTCCTCTCTGGTCGTATAGAAGTCTATGAGAAAATGGTCCTACTTCTCTCTGCTGGCCACCAGGGGGCGACTCCTCTCTGGTTGTATAGAAGTCTATGAGTCTCATGCAGGAGGACTTATGATTTGTGATTGTTTGATTATCAGAATACGGTTCTTTTCTGTGATTTAACAGCATTTTAGGAGTTTGAAGCATATTTTGATGATTATGGAGATAATACCGTGAATGTGGATTATTTTGGTGAACATATTCGTGATATAAAATGTGTGTTCCTGGATGAACTTCTGCAGTTCTTGGCGTTTGGAAACATATTCTGAGGTGGGAATATGTAAAACAACGGGAGATTGATCGCTGGAAGCAATCGTCTCAATTAATAATGAAGAGCTTTGAATTACACAAAAAAGAAGAAGAAGAGTGGTGAGAGGAGAGAAGGTTGGAGGCAAACCTCTTTATATTCTCTCAAAGAACAACTGCATTCCTCTGAGGCTGCACACACACACACACACACACACACACACACACACACACACACACACACACACCCATCCCTGTACTTCCATCTGGGCGTCGACACAAAACCAGAAACTTAACAGTCGACAGAGATTCCTGTGAAATCCAGCGTTCTCTATGGAACCAGCCAGTAGAAAGATTATTATTATTATTGTTGTTATTATTGTTATTATTATTATTAAGTTCATACTGCCCAACATTAATGTTTCCTAATGTCTTTGCTGTTTCGGCAGAGTTCTGCAGGAACGAGTCCTGAAGTCCGATTTGAATGTTTTGTTTGCGATATTAAACACGTGAGTAAATCCCTCTCTGGACTTTGGAAGCTTTTCACGTTTCAGTCGCTCACAGTAACGAAATGATTCCTTTTCAAATCATCTTAAATCAGACGATCATAGATCAGAAGGTCTCTGTGCATAAATAAACGGTACATTTCAAAATAAAATGTATTTTGTTTCCTGTCATTTCAAATCAGGCTCCATGTTTCACTTTTCCACGATGACTGTGAGCCAACTAGTGACCATATTGATGATCCAGTTGTGTTTCTTTGATAAAATGCTAGTTATTACTCTTCTTGAGTAACTTCAGCACCACGATGAAATCCTTACAACTGGTTGCTAGCAACTTCCTGCGTGTTGCCTCTTCGTTTTCAGAGAACCAGAGTAATTCATAAATAACTCTCGTTCCTGAGAAGAACATGAGAGTAAGAGGATCACCAGCCGTGTACGAAGACGTTCTCACACATCAGAATGTTCTGGATCAAAATCCACGTAAAAGGGCAGTTCGGATTAACAAAATAAAAGCCCCAGCGCAGTTCCCCTATTTACAAAATCAAAACGAGCAGCAGTCTGGGAATACACAGGGGGAAGTGGACAGAATGTGAGGGCTAAAGCCAACGTAACCGTGGCAACCACTACACACCCACATAAGCATCCCATCAGCTGTCGTCTTGGTTACTTGGTATTCAGCAGCAGCAGCGTTCTGAAGGCGGCCGTCCAGCGCGAGACGCCGGCTTTAAGAGCCTCCATCCATCTCAAGAGGAAATGATGGAGTTCCTGCATAACGCCATGCTTTAATATCTGAACATTAAATACATTACATTAAATACATAACATTAAATACATTACATTTAATACATAACATTAAATACATTACATTAAATACATTACATTAAATACATTACATTAAATACATTACATTTAATACATAACATTAAATACATTACATTAAATACATTTAATGTATTTAATGTAATGTATTTAATGTAATGATTACATTAAATACATTACATTAAATACATTACATTAAATACATAACATTAAATACATGTATTTAATGTAATGTATTTAATGTAATGATTACATTAAATACATTACATTAAATACATTACATTAAATACATAACATTAAATACATGTATTTAATGTTATGTATTTAATGTAATGATTACATTAAATACATTACATTAAATACATTACATTAAATACATAACATTAAATACATAACATTAAATACATTTAATGTATTTAATGTAATGTATTTAATGTAATGATTACATTAAATACATTACATTAAATACATAACATTAAATACATAACATTAAATACATTTAATGTATTTAATGTAATGTATTTAATGTAATCATTACATTAAATACATTACATTAAATACATGTATTTAATGTTATGTATTTAATGTAATGATTACATTAAATACATAACATTAAATACATTAAATACATAACATTAAATACATTAAATACATAACATTAAATACATAACATTAAATACATTTAATGTATTTAATGTAATGTATTTAATGTAATGATTACATTAAATACATTACATTAAATACATAACATTAAATACATAACATTAAATACATTTAATGTATTTAATGTAATGTATTTAATGTAATCATTACATTAAATACATTACATTAAATACATGTATTTAATGTTATGTATTTAATGTAATGATTACATTAAATACATAACATTAAATACATTAAATACATAACATTAAATACATTAAATACATAACATTAAATACATAACATTAAATACATAACATTAAATACATTTAATGTATTTAATGTAATGTATTTAATGTAATCATTACATTAAATACATAACATTTAATGTATTTAATGTTATGTATTTAATGTAATGATTACATTAAATACATAACATTAAATACATTAAATACATAACATTAAATACATTAAATACATAACATTAAATACAGGCGTAGACCGGGGGCTGGAAAACGCTGAGTCAGCCTGCAGAGAGAAGAAACATCTTCTTCCTGAATCCATGACTTCGTACACAACAACGTGTCATCTCGGTCTACGTAGAGATCCTCTTCAGGTTTAGACCCCGATGACACTGAGACCGGACCCATGTGGACCCTAACCCTCTCACGACAGAGGACCAGAGCTTTAACACTGGATTCAGGCTGGTCCACATCTGAGGCTGGTCCACATCTGAGGCTGGTCCAGATCTGAGGCTGGTCCACATCTGAGGCTGGTCCAGATCTGAGGCTGGTCTAGATCTGAGGCTGGTCTAGATCTGAGGCTGGTCCAGATCTGAGGCTGGTCTAGATCTGAGGCTGGTCTAGATCTGAGGCTGGCTCAGCAGGTTTTACAGTCTGGATCCCAACACAGAGGAGCCGAGGTGGGCCGAGAGCCAGATTCAGAGAGAGAGAGGGAGGGAGTGAGAGAGGTAGAGCGAGATAGAGAGAGGTAGAGACAGAGAGGTAGAGAGAGAGAGGTAGAGAGAGGTAGAGACAGAGAGGTAGAGAGAGGTAGAGACAGAGAGGTAGAGAGAGGTAGAGACAGAGAGGTAGAGAGAGAGAGGTAGAGAGAGGTAGAGACAGAGAGGTAGAGAGAGGTAGAGACAGAGAGGTAGAGACAGAGAGGTAGAGAGAGAGAGGTAGAGAGAGGTAGAGACAGAGAGGTAGAGAGAGGTAGAGACAGAGAGGTAGAGACAGAGAGGTAGAGAGAGAGAGGTAGAGAGAGGTAGAGACAGAGAGGTAGAGAGAGGTAGAGACAGAGAGGTAGAGAGAGGTAGAGACAGAGAGGTAGAGACAGAGAGGTAGAGACAGAGAGGTAGAGAGAGAGAGGTAGAGAGAGGTAGAGACAGAGTGGTAGAGAGAGGTAGAGACAGAGAGGTAGAGAGAGAGAGGTAGAGAGAGGTAGAGAGAGGTAGAGACAGAGAGGTAGAGACAGAGAGGTAGAGAGAGAGAGGTAGAGAGAGGTAGAGACAGAGAGGTAGAGAGAGGTAGAGACAGAGAGGTAGAGACAGAGAGGTAGAGAGAGAGAGGTAGAGAGAGGTAGAGACAGAGTGGTAGAGAGAGGTAGAGACAGAGAGGTAGAGAGAGGTAGAGACAGAGAGGTAGAGAGAGGTAGAGACAGAGAGGTAGAGAGAGAGAGAGGTACAGAGAGGTAGAGAGAGGTAGAGACAGAGCAGGAGAGCGAGGCCTGGTGGCAGACAGGCTTGTGTGACTGGCTTATCAACACAACAGGAGATCTAGCTGAACAAATTGCCTTCTCTGTTCACTGTGATTAGACTGCAACACACACACACACACAGATACGCTGTACACAAACACACACACTGTAACAGACACACTGTAACACACACACTGTAACACACACACACACTGTCTCTCCTAAGATGATGTGTTGGCAATCAGTAACCGGCAATTGCAGCAAGATTCCCTCATTTCTTCTGTCAACGACGTTCTCCAATGACATGTGTGTGTGTGTGTGTGTGTGTGTGTGTGTGTACAGTGTGTGTGTGTGTGTGTGTACAGTGAGCAGTGTGTGTGTGTGTTACACACACACACTGCTCCTGGGATACAGGAGTGATAAAGGAACTCTGAATGCTTCAGCATACCAAGAGATGTTGGACAGTTCCATGCTCACAACTCTGTGGACCAGTTTGGGGACGACCTTCCTGTTCAACATTACCAGGAAGTTAAGCAAGTCCATAAAGACCTGGAGGAGAGAGTCTGGTGTGGACGAACCTGACTGGCCTGCACAGAGTCCTGACCTCAACCCCATAGAACACCTTTGGGATGAATTAGAGTGGAGACTGAGAGCCAGGCCTTCCCTCCAACATCAGTGTGACCTCACAAATACACTTCTGGAAGAACGGTCCAAAAGTCCCATAAACACTCCTAAACCTCGTGGGACGCCTTCCAGAAGAGTTGAAGCTGTTATAGCTGTTAGGGTGGACCGACGTCATATTCAACCCTATGGATTAAGAATGGAGGTCACTAAAGTTCATATCTCTAATAACTGCAAAGGGATCTTCTCCTTCCTTCACTCACTTCATCTCAACGTAAGACACTAAATAATGAAAACGATGCAGCGTTAAAAGAAAACGCTGTGTGGAGGTAATACCTGCTCCCACCAGCAGGGGCAGTGATGAGCACTCACACAGTCCTCTCTGGGCTGAATGTAAATGTTTCTTTCTTTAACAACATCACAGGAGGTTTTCGGTAACGACATCCCAGCATGCACTGCAGCAGCGCTGACACACCTCCGACCCGTTTGTGATCCATAATCCTGAAAACCTGACCGACCGTGTCAGACAGCGTTGATGCATCACTGCAGATCATATTGACTGGCTTTGCCCATCTTCATAATTGACAGCATTTTAATATTGACGTCAGCTAGCCATCGATCCGTCCGCCATCGGCGTCCTGTCATAACGCGTTTCCTAAACAGCTGTGTTGGGATGGAGGAGGCGGACGCACGATGGCGCTCCATGTTCACGCCGTCAACGGGCGGAGCTTTCCTTTAAAGAACGAGTGTTTTCTTTGTTGTATTTGGCCTCAGCTCAGAGTTATGTCTAGATATTATTTCTCTATTCTATTATCATTATTACTGAATGGAAGGTGATTGTGTGTGTTGGTTTGGGGCGTGAACACGTTTATGTTCATGTTCACATCATTCAAATGTCTGGTTGGCTTGTTTCCGCCTGCTGGAGCTCAGAGGAAGTATCGGCCGTCATCATAATGGATACTAATGTTATCGAATATATTAACGTGGCGTTAAAAGCCCGGCGAGAGAGAGAGAGAGAGTGTTGCCAAGGTTACCGGTGAGGTCACAACACTGAACACTCACCTTGTTTGATATCATGAAGTTAATTACGCTGCTGATCGTTTCACATTTAGCTCAGCTAGGCTAACATTACCTCTCTCTCTCTCTCTCTCTCTCTCTATATATATATATATATATATATATAAATATATAAATATATATATATATATATATAAAACATCCTCCATCCTGGACACACCGGCCCTGCTGCCCCTGGAGGTCCTGGACTTCCACAGAGCTTTCCATCCGTAAGTACTACGTGTAAGTATAAGTACTACGTGTAAGTATAAGTACTATATACGTATCTGTGATTGGAAGTATGAAAGGAGTAGCACTAGTTGCCGCAGCAACACGCCGACACGTGGAGGCGTGTTAACGGAGCAGGCTGTGTGTGTGTGTGTGTGTGTGTGTGTGTGTGTGTGTGTGTGTGTGTGTGTCGGTGTGTGTGTGTCGGTGTGTGTGTGTGTGTGTGTGTGTGTGTGTGTGTGTGTGTGTGTGTGGAACGGAGCTGTCCATGTATGTGGTGCTGATCTTATGCAGCTCAGTACTTCCTCACTCTGATCTCTCTCTCTCTCTCGCCCCCCTCCCCTCTCTCTCCCTCTCTCTCTCCTCCCCTCTCTCTCTCTCTCCCTCTCTCTCTCCCCCTCTCTCTCCCCCCTCCCCTCTCTCTCTCTCTCCCTCTCTCTCTCTCCCCCTCTCTCTCCCCCCTCCCCTCTCCCTCTCTCTCTCTCCTCTCTCTCCTCCCTCCCCACTCTCTCGCCCACTCTTCCTTCTCTACTCGTTATATAAAAACAAAGTCTCTTTATCAAACTGACTCTGGTTTTCTGGCTTTTCCGCTTCTTTCTTACTGGATTCTGTGACCAGCGTGAGAAACAGGAACCACTGCTGCAGACCTCCCTCTCTCTCCCCCCTCCCCCTCTCTCTCCCCCTTCTCTCTCTCTCCCCCCCTCCCTCTGTCTCTGCCCCCTCCCTCTCTCTCTCCCCCCTCCCTCTCTCTGTCCCCTCTCCCTCATACAGACCAGCGGGGTCCTGGTCCTGGTCTACATATGGCTGACATTTAGACTGAAAGCAGCCTGATTCACAGAAAAGCTTTGACACTCCAAGTGGACGGATCCTGATTATTATTATTATTAATATATTATTATGGGATGTTCTGTTCTCATTACAGGAAACGCACCAGTTCCAGGTTCCTCCACCTTCTCCAAAGTCAAATTCAAGCACTTTCCAAGCATTCCAGGTGCATTTCCATGCTTTTCCAGCCCCTTCCAGCTGTGGTAAACTCCATCTTTGTACCAATCCAATGGTCAGTATTCAGTCTACTTATTATGTCACTTGTTCATCACATTAAATGAGATGTTATTGTCCTCTAAACAACCAACATGATGTTTGGAGACAGCTTTTTACAGAAGGACCACAAATGAAAGGAAAACTAATTCCACTAACAGATCCACAGAAATATAATCACCAACTATTTTCATCATCTGTTCATCATCAAAAGTCATTTTTCATAAAGAAATGTCAGAAAATGCTGTTTTCAGTCCCTCAGATATGGAGATCTTCTTTTCTCT
>NC_139923.1:29634100-29661600 GCF_963514095.1 Eutrigla gurnardus | reverse complement strand
TAGTTCTTCATGTATTTGTAGTTTTTATTAATTTGTACGACACAGAGACCAAAACAAGTTAAAGTGCTGCACGGCGGCATTATGTCATGTTGTTGTTCTGGGAAGTATGGATATGAGAATATAAACGTTACAATCCAGGAGCTTAAATGTAAAGTTTATTTGTACATTTAACGTTTTTGTAATTTACTTGAAAATATCACATTTTACAGTAAAAACAAAGATGAATTCAGAATGTCTTGTTTCTAAACACTGTTAAGAACCTTCTGTTGAAGGACGAGACACTAGATCACTATCTCTCTGTGAACCACACACACACACACACACACAGGTTTATAACCAGACACACACACACACACAGAGGGGCACACAAAAACCACAAAAAGCTCCAGCACCACAGTGTTTTTAATAGAAGTGCATTTCCTTTTAGAGGAGCAGTAAAACCGGTTTCCGGCCGGTCCCGGGTCCTGGATCGGTCCTCAGGGCCCTGCGGCTCCACTACGATGGACTGTGGCTTTGGCTAAAAAGCTGAGCCATCAGGGCGTGGGCAGAAACCACATGCATCTAAAACCACCAGCAGCCCGGGACCATTAGGACTTCACTGTGGAGCTGGTTTAGTGTCTGGCAGGCCGGCGTGTAAACAACAAGCAGACGTTTGTTTTCATTAAAACAACAACAGGAACTAGCTCACTGTTATAGTTGTTACGAATATTACATAATAGACTGGTATTTGTGAAAACTTATTGTGAGCTGTTGTAGTTTGAGTTCCCCTGGTAAACAGTGATGCAGCATTGATATCTTTAGGGCTTTTATTGTGAAAGGTATGAACGTAAGCAGCGATACATCCTGCCGTTGTCGATGTGGAGCCAAGCGTATTTTTTCTAAACTTCTCACGTATTATTTTCACCTCTGAGCTCACATACGTGCTGACTGTGTAATCGGAGGGTTTGGTCTGTTTGTCCCGGCAGGTGGGTCCATGCTAGTGGTCTGTTGTGGGTGGCCAGGTGATCCAGTATTGTATTTGGGTTTAGCTAGACTGTCAGACCTGTGTGTTCTACCTGTTTAACTGTGTACTATGACATCAGCTCCCTCTACATTAGTTGTTTCTACCACGTTCCCTTATGTGGACTCCAGACAGTCCCAGTGCTGTCCATCTGGGTCTTGAACTCATCATATACAGATATACTGCAGCTGAAACTCAGACTTCCTTTTTTTTTATGAACAACTGTTTTTATTGCGAAACTCAGACTTCCTTTTTTTTATGAACAACTGTTTTTATTGCGAAACTCAGACTTCCTGTTACATTACATCACCGTCGTTGGTCAAAGACAACTTCAGTCATTTTGTGGCATTAAAGTGTTGTTATTCTTGTTCTCATTCTCCTCGACCTATCTGCTGCATTCGACACAGTCAACCACCAAATCCTCCTCTCCACTCTGGCTGAACTTGGCATAACTGACTCTGCTCTCACCTGGTTTACATCATACCTGACAAATCGCACCTTTCAGGTCACATGAAAAGGCTCTATGTCCAAACCCTGTTCTCTGGACACGGGTGTCCCTCAAGGCTCAGTATTAGGACTGCTTCTGTTCTCACTATACACCAGATCACTAGGTTCTGTTATCACATCGCATGGATTCTGAGGGGGAGGGTTCTGGGTGGATTTGGTGCTGATATAGATCTGGGTGTCGTCGGCGTAGCAGTGATAGTCCAGGTTGAGGTTGCGGATGATGTGACCAAGGGGGAAGAGGTAGCAGATGAAGAGGAGGGGGCCGAGGACTGAGCCTTGGGGGACCCCCTGCGTGACCGGGGAGAGGGTGGATGTGTGGCCGGAGAGGGAGACGAACTGTTGTCTGTTGGTGAGGTAGGAAGTGAGCCAGTCGAGTGCCAGTCGAGTGCAGTGCCCTCAACACCCTGTTGGCGCAGCCTATGAAGGAGGATGGAGTGGTTCACAGTATCAAAGGCTGCGCTGAGGTCTAGTAGTAACAGGATGTTGAGGGCACCGGAGTCTGCAGAGGTGAGGAGATCGTTGATGACTTTGACAAGGGCGGTTTCGGTGCTGTGGAGTGGGCGGAATCCAGACTGGAGGGGTTCGAAGAGGTTGTTGGACTGGAGATGGGTGTGGAGTTGAGCGGCGACGATGCGTTCCAGGGTTTTGGAGAGGAACGGGAGGTTGGAGATGGGGCGGTAGTTAGAGAGGTTGGCTGGGTCCAGGGTGGGCTTTTTGAGGATGGGAGTGATGGAGGCGAGTTTGTAGACAGTGGGGAAGTGACCAAGGGATAGAGACTGGTTGAAGAGGGTGGTGAGGTGAGGGAGGAGGACAGGGAGGCAAGCCTTGGTCAGGGTCGTTGGAAGGGGGTCCAGAGAGCAGGTGGTTGTCTTGGATGCGGTGATGACGTCCAGGATGTGGGAGGAGTTGACAGGGGAGAAAGCAGTGAGAGGAGGGAAGGGGGGGAGGTGAGGGAGGGGGGGCGGGAGTGGTGGGGGAGGGGAGGTGAGGGAGGAAGAGTTACTGATGGTGGCAGTCAGGGAGCTGTTGATTTGGGAGACTTTGTTGTTGAAGGCGAGGAAGAAAGAGTTACAGAGGTCAGGGGAGGAGGGTGGGTTGGTGGCCGGTGGCTGGAGCAGTTTGTTGACGGTGGAGAACAGGATGCGGGGGCTCTGCTTGGTGCTGTTGATGACGGATGAGAAGTGGGCAGATTTGGCAGCATGGAGAGCGTCGCGGTAGGAGGAGATGTGTTGTTTGAAGGCTTCAGCATGGACAGTGAGGTGAGTTCGTTTGTAGAGACGTTCAAGTTGGCGGCCAGTCTGTTTCATGGTGCGGAGTTCCGGGGTGTACCAGGGGGCGGAGTTGGTGAATGAGACGGAGGAAGTTTTCCAGGGGGCAAGGGAGTCCAGGGAGTCAGAAAGGATGGTGTTGAGCATGATGGCGTAGTCGTCAGGGGAGGAGGGGACGGAGCCAGGGGGAAAGGCAGAGGATATGAGCTGGGAGAGCATGGGTGGGTTAACTGCCTTGATGTTGCGGTAGGAGATGGTGCGTTTTTTGGGATTGTGAGGTGAGGGTAGAGGGGCAGAGAAGAGGATACAGAGGTGGTCAGATAGTGGGAAGGGAAGAGGATGGGGGTTGGATATGGGTAGGAAGGAGGAGCAGATTAGGTCCAGGGTGTGGCCTTTGGAATGGGTGGGGAAATTGATGTGCTGGGTGAGATGGAAACAGTCGAGGAGAGAGAGGAATTCGGACGTCAGTGGGGCTTTGGGCTGGTCGATGTGGATGTTGAAGTCACCGGTGAGTAGGAGGCGGGAGGAGAGAGAGGATACAATGGTGAGGAGTTCCGAGAGTTCAGAGAGAAAGGATGGGTGTGGCTTTGGGGGACGGTAAATGAGAACGGAGGTAATAGAGTTGGGGAGGGAGAAGGCGAGGTATTCAAAGGATGTAATAGATGGGAGGTTGAGGTTCAGTTCAGTGATGGGTAGGGATTGTTTATGAAGAGCGGCAATGCCTCCCCCTCGCCCGGAGAGGCGGGGTTTGGCGATGTAGCTGTAGTTGGGGGGAGTGGCTTGGTTGAGAGCGTAGAAGTCCAGGGGCTGTTGCCATGTTTCACAGAGGAGAAGCAAGTCAATGTTATTGTCCAGTAGTAGTTCAGATATAACAGGTGATTTGTTGGAGAGGGATCGACAGTTCAGCAGAGCGAGGGAGATGGATGGGGGAGCGGAGGGGGGGGGGGGCGGAGGTTGTGGAGGTTGGCAGTGCGGGAGTTGGGGGTGACGACGGGGGGGCGGGTAGTAGTCCAGAGTGAGGGGATGGGAGAGCCATCAGGGAAATGTCGGTTGGGAGAGAGACCAGAGCCACGGTGGATGTAGCGACGACGGCGAAGGATCCCAGCTTTGCTGGCTGCGGTGGCAGCAGCCGCAGAGAGACGGTGGTTGCTATTGAGGCGGTGAAGGTCAGCAGCAGTGTAGAGGAGTGGGCGCGAAGTTGGTGGAGTAGGAGCCTGGAGTAGCAGGAGTGAGTGGCGTTGGTTGCCCCAGATCGTACCCGTGCGGCCGGCAAGCCCCACTGTGCCATGTCGGCACGCAGCTAGGCTACGGCTGACGAGCTGGCGGGGAGTGGAGGCTCCCCCCCGAGAACGCCGGCCGGGGAAGCCAGACAGCTGGGGTGAGGTTGTTGGTGAGGGACGCAGCGGGTCAGTCCGGGCTGGCACAATCACCACCACAAACACACAAGCGTACTCACCCGAGACCAGAGCGAGCGGTCGCACACTCAGAGCCGGGGGACAGATGTATCCAGTGGTGGGGGGGTTTAGCCAGCTGTTAGCTAGCTGGCTAACGTAGCTAATAGTCCGTGGATGAGGGAACAGATGAGTGCGAGCGGAGCTGTACAGATGCACGATGAGCTGGAGAGGCACGGTAACAGCAGCACAGCAGGAACAAAACAAAAAGACGAGCACACTGGGAACGAAAAACAAACGTTGGACACGGTCCTGGGCAGAAGCGGCAGTCAACAAACCAGACGCCGGCGTTGCTCTAACCCGGAAGAGACGGAGACACACAGATCACGCGAGAGTTCACGAGGGTGTTCGGGACATAGAAATTATTGAATTATCCGCAGGATTCGGACCTTCCTCACAAAGGATGCAACGCAACTCCTGGTCCAAGCAATGGTCATCTCCCGCCTCGACTACTGCAACTCTCTCCTGGCCGGACTCCCGGCCTCTGCGATTAAACCATTGCAGTGTATCCAGAATGCTGCAGCACGCCTTATCTTCAATCTACCCAAATTCTCCCATGTGACCCCCCTCCTCCGTGACCTCCACTGGCTCCCTGTTGCAGCACGCATCCAATTCAAGACGATGACACTGGCCTTCAGGGCCATCAATGGAACAGCACCCATCTACCTTCAAACACTGGTCAAACCTCATACCCTGAAGCGAGCACTTCGCTCCTCTACTTCAGCTGGCCGGCTGGTACCACCATCGCTGAAATCAAACAAATGTCGCTCAGCAAAGTCTAGACTCTTCTCTGTTCTGGTCCTCAGTGGTGGAACGAACTCCTGACCAATGTCAGGACAGCAGAGTCATTTGCAGTCATTTGCCATCTTCCGAAAAAGTCTCAAGACTCACCTGTTCAGACTTCACCTCGACTCTACATAGCATGACCCACTAACACCCCCCCCCCCCCCCAAAAAAAAAAAAAAAAAACCCTTACCTATAGCACTCTGATCATAGCACTGTTGCTCTTATGCGGCGTTCACACCGGACGCGATAGACGCGAATACAATCGCGTCGCTTGATCATTTTGGACTATTTGTGTCATTCGCGTCATTCGCTTCATTCGCACATGACGCTCATTTTTGAACCAGGCGGACCCTCCTCCTCCGCCTCGGGGTACCCGATGCCAGAGTCCATGAGCCTCCTCCAGGAGCCACGTCCCTCGCACCTCTCCCCAGGGAGAGTCGGGGCCACATTCGACTACGACCTCAGATCAGATGAGACAACCCGCTGAATTTAAGCATATTACTAAGCGGAGGAAAAGAAACTATCCAGGATTCCCTCAGTAGCGGCGAGCGAAGAGGGGAGCGCCGAATCCCCGACGGGTGGACATGGGAAATGTGGTGTACGGAAAACCGCTTGCCCGGTGTTGGCTCAGCCCGTGGACGGTGTGAGGCCGGTAACGGCCCCCATCGCGCCGGGGTCCAGTCTTCTCGGAGTCGGGTTGTTTGGGAATGCAGCCCGTCCATCTCAGCTCATCTGTCTGTCGGCTTGAACTCGTCGCTGATTGGATGTCGCGGCGCGATGCCGCCTGAAAAGTTCGATATTTTCAACTTTATTTGCGTCGCTTCAGACGCTCCATTCGCTTCATTCGCTTCATTCGCTTCATTCGCGCCGCGTCTCATCGCGGCAGACGCTCCATTCGCGCCGCCGCCGCCTGAATCGCGTGTCATCGCGCCATTTACATTGATTTTCGATGTAGAGTTGCCGCTCAATTCGCGTCTATCGCGTCCGGTGTGAACGCCCCTTTAAGGTACTACTTTACTCAGATGAGGATCTAACACTTGTTCTATTTTTAGCTCTTACTTTATCGGCAATGAAACGTTGTGGTTTCTTTGTTTCCTTCTTTTGACAAATGTACTTATGAGTTATGTATTGTTATGAGTTATGTGATGTTATGAGTTATGTGATGTTATGAGTTATGTATTGTTATGAGTTATGTGATGTTATGAGTTATGTGATGTTATGAGTTATGTGTTGTTATGAGTTATGTGATGTTATGAGTTATGTGATGTTATGAGTTATGTGATGTTATGAGTTATGTGATGTTATGCGTTATGTGATGTTATGAGTTATGTGATGTTATGAGTTATGTGATGTTATGAGTTATGTGTTGTTATGAGTTATGTGATGTTATGAGTTATGTGATGTTATGAGTTATGTGTTGTTATGAGTTATGTGATGTTATGAGTTATGTGATGTTATGAGTTATGTGATGTTATGCGTTATGTGATGTTATGAGTTATGTATTGTTATGAGTTATGTATTGTTATGAGTTATGTGATGTTATGAGTTATGTGATGTTATGAGTTATGTGATGTTATGAGTTATGTGATGTTATGAGTTATGTGTTGTTATGAGTTATGTGTTGCTATGAGTTATGTGTTGCTATGAGTTATGTGATGTTATGAGTTATGTGTTGTTATGAGTAATGTGATGTTATGAGTTATGTGTTGTTGTTATGAGTTATGTGCTGAAACCAATGCTTCCTGATCTCCAGTCAGTCACGGGTCAGAAATCGGCACCACAGGTCCTCCCGTTTAACGGGAGACTGCGAGACAGAAGTCATATGTTTAAAGCTTCCAGAACCTCTGTGAGTCTGAGTCAAGGAAGATAAGCCAGTAAGTACCACACTTGCAGGCCTCAAAACCTGTGACCCGCATAAAAGGCTGTTATTAGTTTTGCCTCCCATTAAAAAAAAAACACCCAACATAATCACATTGGTTCCACCTTTAAAAAGGAATGAAAGATGTGACAGCTTCAGAGAGCATTCTGGGTTTTAAATAGCATTCAGTCCGGGGCTGAAGGAGCTTAAAACAAACTCACCTGTTTCCATTCAAAGAGTCGTCAGATTGAAACCAGCAGTTGAGACCAGGAGGTCTTCAGCAGGTAGGTCAACAGGTAGGTCAGCAGGAAGGTCAGCAGGTAGGTCAGCAGGAAGGTCAACAGACATGTCAACAGGTAGGTCAACAGGTAGGTCAGCAGGAAGGTTAGCAGGTAGGTCAGCAGGAAGGTCAGCAGGTAGGTCAACAGACATGTCAACAGGTAGGTCAACAGGTAGGTCAGCAGGTAGGTCAGCAGGTAGGTCAACAGACATGTCAACAGGTAGGTCAACAGGTAGGTCAGCAGGTAGGTCAGCAGGTAGGTCAGCAGGTAGGTCAACAGGCATGTCAACAGGTAGGTCAGCAGGTAGGTCAACAGGTAGGTCAGCAGGTAGGTCAGCAGGTAGGTCAACAGGCATGTCAACAGGTAGGTCAGCAGGTAGGTCAGCAGGTAGGTCAACAGGCATGTCAACAGGTAGGTCAGCAGGTAGGTCAACAGGTAGGTCAACAGGCATGTCAACAGGTAGGTCAACAGGTAGGTCAGCAGGAAGGTTAGCAGGCGGTCAGCAGGAAGGTCAGCAGGTAGGTCAACAGGTAGGTCAACAGACATGTCAACAGGTAGGTCAACAGGTAGGTCAGCAGGTAGGTCAGCAGGTAGGTCAACAGGTAGGTCAACAGGTAGGTCAGCAGGTAGGTCAGCAGGTAGGTCAACAGGCATGTCAACAGGTAGGTCAGCAGGTAGGTCAACAGGTAGGTCAACAGGCATGTCAACAGGTAGGTCAACAGGTAGGTCAGCAGGTAGGTCAGCAGGCATGTCAACAGGCATGTCAACAGGTAGGTCAGCAGGTAGGTCAGCAGGTAGGTCAACAGGTAGGTCAGCAGGTCGTCAGCAGGTAGGTCAGCAGGTCGTCAGCAGGTAGGTCAGCAGGTAGGTCAACAGGTAGGTCAGCAGGCAGGTCAACAGGTAGGTCAACAGGTAGGTCAGCAGGTAGGTCAACAGGTAGGTCAGCAGGTCGTCAGCAGGTAGGTCAACAGGTAGGTCAGCAGGTAGGTCAGCAGGTAGGTCAACAGGTAGGTTAGCAGGTAGGTCAGCAGGTCATCAGCAGGTAGGTCAGCAGGTCGTCAGCAGGTAGGTCAGCAGGTCGTCAGCAGGTCGTCAGCAGGTAGGTCAACAGGTAGGTCAACATGTAGGTCAACAGGCAGGTCAACTGGAAGGTCAGCAGGTGATCAGCAGGTCGTCAACAGGTCGTCAACAGGTCGTCAACAGGTCATCAGCAGGTAGGTCAACAGGTAGGTCAGCAGGCAGGTCAACAGGTAGGTCAACAGGTAGGTCAACAGGTAGGTCAGCAGGCAGGTCAACAGGTAGGTCAACAGGTAGGTCAGCAGGTAGGTCAACAGGTAGGTCAGCAGGTCGTCAGCAGGTAGGTCAACAGGTAGGTCAGCAGGTAGGTCAGCAGGTAGGTCAACAGGTAGGTTAGCAGGTAGGTCAGCAGGTAGGTCAGCAGGTCATCAGCAGGTAGGTCAGCAGGTCATCAGCAGGTAGGTCAGCAGGTCGTCAGCAGGTCGTCAGCAGGTAGGTCAACAGGTAGGTCAACATGTAGGTCAACAGGCAGGTCAACTGGAAGGTCAGCAGGTGATCAGCAGGTCGTCAACAGGTCGTCAACAGGTCGTCAACAGGTCATCAGCAGGTAGGTCAACAGGAAGGTCAGCAGGTCGTCTGCGTTGAGATTGATCCTGTTGCTCATAGACGTTTAAAGGAGCCGCGTTCTCCTCAAATAAACGTACTTTATAAGTCAGAGACAGTCATAATGTGCATGCGGCCTTGCTGGCTTCGCCTGGTGGGAAAGCTGAATGGAACGGAGCTGTTATGAATGTAATCAGTAACAGCTGTTCCTCTCCCGCTTCCACCTGCTGGGAAGAAGGTTGATTCACAATCACGGCTGTTAACGACCAAAAAATATGAAAGGAAGCCTAAAATAACATCAAATTAACATGTATTGATCATCAGCAGAAGAATCTGGCAGCAGCAGAGAAACAGAGAAAGTCAAAGAAATAACCACGTGTCCCCTTTATTCTCCATCGAGGGCAACACATACATGGACATAATAAATATAAAGGCAATAACAAATATACATGGACATAACCGTCTCCAACATTAAGCCTGTTTAATCATTATTTTCAGAATGTTTCAGTTTATTTTGGTTCATTTAGTTGCTGTGTATAAATTACACACGCATATTTAATGGTTTATGGTTGTGTGTGTGTGTGTGGGGGGGGGGGTGATCAGCTGCTTGCCAGGTAATCAACTGATACCCCTTTTCCACCAACGCGAACCTAGTTCAAGAGCCGGGCCGGTGCCCGTGCTGGTTCGCAGTTGGTTCAACTTCCGAGAACCTGTTTGCGTTTCCACCGGCTAGAGAGCCCAGAGAGCCACGTCATTACGTCACTGTATACGTCTGAGGTTTCCCCGCAGCGCTAATTTCAAGCATAGCAGACATGTCTCTTCAGAAAAAGTGTTTATTTTGGCAAATAATACAATAACAATAAAATACACAAAACACTAAAATCACAAACATTTTTTAAAGTGTAGAACAGTGTGTGATCAATAGATCGGAGTGTTTGATGTTTAGTCATCTGCAGGTTGGACCTCCGTTCAATATCACCGATGTCCGACAGCTCTACAAACACAAACCAGAGAACAGCGGTTTAATCACAAACGTTTCCACGATGCTGTGAAGACAGATGTTATGTTACGTTGGAAGTTGGTAACGTTTAGTTAACGGCAGTCAGAAAGTGGCATGCTAACGTTGTTGTTAGCAATATCACGCTAGCTGGCTAGCTAGCCGGTCAGCCTACATTACCCGAGGAAGCAAAGCCACTAGTTGCTGCTGTTACGAACGTAATCACTAGCTTGGTAAACTAAACAGAAATGTGTCGTTGGTTTGCAACGAGGTGAAACATTTTAAAAGTGAAACTTACCGGGAACAGTAACAGTGGCGTATTTTCCCCCGTTGCCTCGAGCGTTAACCCCGCCCCCAGCCCCTAACGTAAGCCGGGCCCAGTTCCAGCCCAGCAAGGAGTTGGGGCCGCTCGGGAACCAGTTTTCCAGGCCGAGAGCCGGCTCTTTGTCTGTGGAAACAGGAAGAACTGGTTCGCGATTGGGCACCGGCTCCGAACCGGCCCTCAAAATGCCTCGGTGGAAAAGGGGTAAGAGTGAGTTCAGGTTGGGCTGATTAGTTCTCAGAAGGGAGGGGCGGGGCACTTCACATGTCAGGAAACAGGTGAGCTACTTCTGCTGGGGGGGTGTTATGGTCCCGGGTGCCACATGTAAATACAATCAGCTCCTGCTGACAGTATCAAGTCTGTGTTAATGGTGTTAGATACCAAGGGTTTGTTTTACTCTGTGTGCCTCCCCCTACCCGTACCTGGGCAGGTGGTACGGTCCAGTTGGAGGAAGGAGGCTGCAGCTTTTCTGTTGTTGGTTTAAGTTTGATGGAGTTTCATTTTGCCTTTTTATTGAGTTCTTGTGAATAAATATAATTTTTGCACTGATCCAGTTTGCTGTCCGGATTATTAAAAACATTGATTTGAAGTTTGGGTGAGCCACCGCTTTAACTTCGTACTGTAGTAACATGGAAACATGAAACACCATCATTTCTCTGCTGCTGTGAGGAGGAGCAGCTGCACGTCTTCTTACTTCATCAACCAGTGGACTGCAGCTACGCTCTCTAAATATAACCCTGCACACACACACGGTTCTTGGCTGTCCATCGTTCCCGATGACGACTCTTGCTCCAGGGATGGGGTTGGGGGTGGGGGAGGGGTCAGCGACGTTGCCGCTGGTGCCACTTTTCGTGGGCGTAGAGCCCAATTTTTGAGCCGCACACTCGCCCGCAGATGGTGCATGGGAAGCCAGACGCCAGGGGGATGCCAGCCTCCCGCCGGTGTCGCTGGGTGCGCCGCTCAGATATTCTGTCCTGGTTCCTGTTGTGTATTTGGTGAACTGCCGCGGCACAGGTTCCCTGCCAGGCAGATCTGTTTGTGGCCAGGGGTTCCAGTTGTGTGAGGGGGATGTTCGCTCGCTTGAGGAGGTCCCTTGTGTAGTCTGTGAAGCGCCGCTTCTGCCCTCCAGCGGAGCGCTTTGCGCCCAGTAGCTCGCTGTAGAGGACTTGGCGGGGCAGGCGGTGTTCAGGCATTCTTATTGTGTGCCCGATCCAGCGCAGGTGTTTTTTTGCCACAGCTGCCTCCATACAGACAGATCCAGTGTTTCGGAGGATGTCTGTATGGGGGGTTCGGTCCTCCCAGGACAGACCCTGGACCTTTTGTAGGCAGCGGATGTGGAATGCTTCCAGGTTTGTGATGTGCCGGCGGTATGGGGTCCATGACTCTGCCCCGTAGAGCAGAGTGGAGAGACAGACAGCGTTGTAAACGGCAACCTTGGTGCTGACCTTCAGGTTGCCGTTTTCAAAGACCCTGCTGCGCAGGCGTCCAAATGATGATGAGGCCTTGTTGATCCGGGTGTGTATTTCTGTGTCAAGGGAGCAGCATGAGGACAGAGTGGACCCAAGGTAGGTGAAGTGATCCACTGTTTTGAGTGGAACACCGTGTGTGTGAAAACTGGGGGGTGTGGGGGCGGGAGTGGTGAGATGGGACATGACCTCTGTTTTTTGCGTGTTAACCTGTAGGCCAAAGGATTGATAAAGACCGGATATTTTGTTGAGGGCGTGCTGCATAGTGTCCGGGCTGTGAGCTATGACGGCACAGTCGTCAGCATACTGAAGCTCACAGATTTGGCGGGTTTTTGTCTTGGTGTGGGCCTGGAGCCTGCGGATGTTAAAGAGGCTTCCATCAAGACGGTATTCCACATGGACACCGTCTTCTTGTCCCATGACCCGGTGGAAGAGGCAGGTGACAGCAGAGAGGAGGATGTTAAAGAGCACCGGAGCCAAGACACAGCCTTGCTTCACCCCAACGTTCACCTTGAAAAACTCTGATTGGAGTTCTCCTGAGATGACTCTGGCTTGCATCCCGTCATGCAACTGCTTAAGGATGCTGAGAAACTTGGGTGGTACCCCAAGTTTGGAGAGGTGTTTCCAGAGTAACTCACGGTTGACGGTATCAAAGGCTTTGCTGAGGTCGATGAAGGCTATGTAGAGGTCTTTGTGTTGTTCCCTGCTCTTCTCCAGCAGCTGCCTCAAGACAAATACCATGTCTGTTGTAGATCTTGTTTTCCGGAAACCACACTGTGTTTCTGGGAGCACAGCTTCTGATATGTGCTCAACCAGTCTGCTGAGCATGACCTTAGCCAGGACTTTCCCTGCGATGGAGAGGAGAGAGATTCCGCGGCTGTTGCCGCATACTGCTCTATCTCCTTTTTGTTTATAAATGACCACGATGTTTGCATCCTTCCAGTCCTGTGGGATTGTCCCATGTTCCCAGATGTTATGAATCAGGAGGTGCAGGCGACGAGTGAGGGTGTATCCTCCGTGTTTGAAAACCTCTGCGGGGATTCCATCAGGTCCAGCGCTTTTATTATTTTTCAGCCCTGCAATGGCTTGCTGGACTTCTGAGTAGAGTGGTGGGGTGTCCAGGTGAGTTGTTGGTTGGAGGTCTGGGAGATTATCCAGAATATGTGGGTCGACTGGGTTGGTGTGATTGAGGAGATTCTCAAAGTGATTTGACCAGCGGGCAAGAATCTGGTGGCGGTCCCTGAAGAGCGTGGACCCGTCAGCTGATCGGACCGGGGCAATCGCCCGCTTCCTGGGGCCGTACAATGCTTTGATGGCATCGTAAAAGCCTTGAGTGTTGTTGCAATCTGCCAGGTTCTGGATCTCTTGCGCCTTTTGCACCCACCAGGTGTCCTCCATAGTCCGGAGGGCTCGCTGGGCTGCTGATCTTGCTGCAGTAAAGGTGGATTTGAGGGTGGGAGATCCAGGGCAGGACAGGAGAGCTTTGTGGGCCTCATGCTTGTTTTTTAGGAGTGACTGTATCTGAGCTGAGTTACAGTCAAACCAGTCCTGGTGACGTTTCCTCGACTGGCCGAGCGCCTCTAAGGCTGAGCTGTGGATAGCCTGGCGCAGAGCTGGCCAGTCGTCTGATTCCTCTGGGATCTTCTTGAGGTTTTCAGCAAGGAGCCGTCGCAGGTTGTCTGTGGTGGTGGGGCTGTTGAGAGCTGTGCGGTTGAGTCTCTTGTTTGGGGCTATCCTTGGGCCACGGGGTTGAATGCTCATGAGGAGTTTGGATCTGACCATGAGGTGGTCAGTCCAGCACTCGGCTCCACGCATGACACGGGTGATGAGGACATCTTTTCTGTCCTTTTGACGGACAATCACGTAGTCAAGGAGATGCCAATGTTTTGAGCGGGGGTGTTGCCAGGTGGTCTTGAGTTTGTTCTTCATCTGGAAGATGGTGTTGGTAATGACCAGCTGGTGCTCTGCACAGAGAGAGAGGAGTCTGAGCCCGTTGTGGTTCATTTTCCCCACTCCATGCTGGCCAAGAACTTTATTCCATACCAGGTGCTCTGTGCCCACTCTAGCATTGAAATCTCCCATGAGTATGAGCCTGTCCGTAGCCGGGGTTTTCTGCAGGATGGCATCAAGAGCTCGGTAGAAATCCTCTTTGGTGTTGTGATCGGCATCAAGAGTTGGTGCATATGCACTGATGAGGGTGACGAATCGTCCCTTTGCCAGGGGAATGCGCCACGTCATCAGCCTTTCACTGATGCCGATGGGGGATTCCGGAATGCGCTGCAGCAGTTTGGTCTTCACAGCAAAGCCAACTCCATGGTTGCGGCGAGTGCCTTCGGGGACCCCCCTCCAGAAGAAGGTGTACCCAGCACCAACCTCTGATAGGGAATCCTCTCCATGAAGTCTGGTCTCGCTGAGAGCTGCAATATCGATGCTGTATCTTGCGAGCTCCAGTGCCACTAGTGCTGTTCTGCGGTGTGGCCTGTCGGGAGTTGCAGTCAGGTCTAGTAGTGTTCGAACATTCCATGATGCTATTTTTAGTATATTTTTTACTTTTATTTTTCGACCGCGAGGGGGGATGCTCCGACGGTTGCGGTTTACCGTCCGGAGTATGAAGAGCAGACAATTTTTGGACCACCTTTTCTAGGTCCTTCCCCATCTCAGGGGTGAGCAGTGTGGCGCTGCTCAGTCGCAATGGAAGCTGCCGAAAGGACGCGCTGCTCCATCCCACAGTCCTAACGACCATCACTCCATTGCCGCCTGTGTGCATGGTTTGGCTAGATACTCCCAGCCACATCCTTGGCCTGTACCCACCGCCATTCCACAACGCCACAGGACTTTTGAGAGGGAGGGGGGAGGGGGGGGGGGAGGGGGGCAAGAAAGCTTGTGCGTAGGTGAGGATTTAGGTGAAGGCGAGGGTGCACAGACCTCACTCCCACCATCTTCACTCCTACCAGATTGACCTCCAGTGGCATGAGAGAACCCATGACGACCTTCGTCTGGCAGGAGCTGCAGGGGGCTGCCGGTGGTCCGGTCAGTTGGACTCCGCCTGTGCCTGTCCCCAGATGCAGGTTTGTTTTCAGGGTTTGCTCCCCTAGCCACTGTACCCTCCCGAGTTAACCCACGTGGCTGTGGGGTTGCCTTCTTCCGCCTTTCCAGCCGTTGTGGTGGTTCTCGCACCCATCATCTTCCGCCTGTTCTGCCATTGGGGTCTTCACTATTTACCCATAGTTGGGTCTATTTGCCCATAGCTGGGACAGTGGTTGACGGGCAGCAGGGCATTTCCACTCACCGATGGGCCTGCGTGCCACGTCTCTGGGGCCCACTGCTGCTCCGAGATCCCGTACAGCTTAGCCTGGAGCCGCAAGGGACCAGTTACCATGTGTGCCACGAGGAGGCGTGTACGAGATCTTGGCGGTGGAGAGGCTATGTACCGGCTGAGGAGACTTACGCACTCGGCTCCTCTTTTCACCCCTGATGACCAGGGGCTATCCGGTGGCAGTAGCTGAAAGCAGAAAGTAGCAAGCAGAAAGTAGCAAGCAGAAGCAACAGCATGCAGCATGCACTAACTACAAGCACTAACACTCCAACACTACTGCACTGACGCATCACACGCCCTGTGCACTATACACACACACACACACACACACACACACTGTAGCCATGAGGCAGGGTGAAATGCTGTATTCTCTCTCAATGTGTGTAGCACTAACACCAACACTCACAAAAAAAGGAAATTGTCCATAATCGGATCGGCATCTATGTTTTTTTCAACACTTTGCCTCATATAAATAAAATATAAATAAAACCAACAATAAGCATCTTAACGAGGCATCGTCACACGTAGCGATGATTCATTAGAGACATACATGCACATTCATGGGATGTTAGCTAGCATAGATGCCACTTGTTAGCATCATAATAAACTTTTTCACCGACACATCCTTTCCTATCTGATAATGGTCTCTCCCAAACGAGATCTCAGCGAGCTGCATCCACACGCTAACTAGCTTAGCATCGAAGAGTCGCCTCAATACGCTCGGCTGCATTTCACCTCTGATCTGAGTGACAGTCTGAATTATTCCATACGATACATAATACATCCTCAGGACAGAAGCTCCTACACACACACACACACACACACACAGACACACAAACACACACACAGACACACAAACACACACACACACTTACAATTATCCTGCAATTAAATTCAATTATATTTATAGGGTATATATATCACAACAAACGTTATCTTGGGACACTTTAAACATGGACTAGGACTAGAACAGGATCAGAACTAGAACGTGTTCAGGTCTAGAACTAGAACAGGATCAGAACTAGAACAGGATCAGAACTAGAACAGGATCAGGACTAGAACAGTATCAGAACTAGAACGGGAACAGGATCAGGACTTGAACAGGTTCAGGTCTAGAACTAGAACAGGATCAGAACTAGAAAAGTGGATGAATTTCAGAGGAAAAAACTTGAGGCAGAAATCTGGAGCAGAAGTTTCTATGAGAACACGATGTAGACCACATAGATCCGGTCTGACCACGGTTGTATGATGGACCACCATCGCCTCTTTGCTGTTATCTTCTTTTTGGGCTCCTCCATCTATCTGAATGACGTGATGCTTCATACTTCGATGACAGACGATCCGTCGGCGATGAAAACGTACGACAAGAACGTTTCACGTCCGGCCGATCTTCCGTCTCTTTTGTCCGAGAGTCACAAAGTTTCTCCTCCAGTTTCCACGGCAACGTCACCAGATGTCTTCTTCAGTTCAGATGTTTTCAACTTGAAGCTTGAGAAAAAGATGGCATGTGGACTCGGACCTTAAGTCGTTCCTCACAATGACTTCTTCCTCTGCAGTTATTTTCTAAATGAAATTCACCTCCGTCTCATTCCTCCAAATGTGATCGATACCCGTTTGTCCGACCAAATTGCATCAGTCGGACAAACGCTGGCGCTGCTTTAATAAGAAAAGCTCTTCTCAATCCATTATTTCAGGGTGTGTGTGTGTGTGTGTGTGTGTGTGTGTGTGTGTGTGTGTGTGTGTGTTGAGTGTGAGTGTGAGTGTGAGTGTGAGTGTGTGTGTGTGTGAGTGTGTTGAGTGTGAGTGTGTGTGTGTGTGTGTGTGTGTGTTGAGTGTGAGTGTGAGTGTGTGTGTGTTGAGTGTGAGTGTGTGTGTGTGTGTGTGTGTGTGTGTGTGTGTGTTGAGTGTGAGTGTGTGTGTGTGTGTGTGTGTGTGTGTGTGTGTGTTGAGTGTGAGTGTGAGTGTGTGTGTGTGTGTGTGTGAGTGTGTTGAGTGTGTTGAGTGTGAGTGTGTGTGTGTGTGTTGAGTGTGAGTGTGAGTGTGAGTGTGTGTGTGTGTGTGTGTGTGAGTGTGTTGAGTGTGAGTGTGAGTGTGTGTGTGTGTGTGTGTGAGTGTGTTGAGTGTGAGTGTGTGTGTGTGTGTGTGTGTTGAGTGTGAGTGTGAGTGTGAGTGTGTGTGTGTGTGTGTGTGTGTGTGTGTGTTGAGTGTGAGTGTGAGTGTGAGTGTGAGTGTGAGTGTGTGTGTGTGTGTGTGTGAGTGTGTTGAGTGTGTTGAGTGTGAGTGTGTGTGTGTGTGTTGAGTGTGAGTGTGAGTGTGAGTGTGTGTGTGTGTGTGTGTGTGTGTGTGTGTGTGTGTGAGTGTGTTGAGTGTGAGTGTGAGTGTGTGTGTGTGTGTGTGTGAGTGTGTTGAGTGTGAGTGTGTGTGTGTGTGTGTGTGTGTGTGTTGAGTGTGAGTGTGAGTGTGAGTGTGTGTGTGTGTGTGTGTGTGTGTGTGTGTGTTGAGTGTGAGTGTGAGTGTGAGTGTGTGTGTGTGTGAGTGTGTGTGTGTGTGTGAGTGTGTTGAGTGTGTTGAGTGTGAGTGTGTGTGTGTGAGACCTGAGGGGTATTCCACCAAACTCGCTAATTAAGGCGGCGCTTACCTGGTTAAGCCTGGTTAGAACTAACGCCAACTTCCACTTGTGGCTAAACCCGTTCCATTAACGCATTTCAGCCGCGCCTTGTTGAGGCTAATTCAAGCCAGGTTAAAGTTGTCTTGTGTTACGCCGTTCATGGGATATGAAGCCAGACCAGAACTGTGAATGTCGAATCATCGAGAAAATGGCAGAAAAGACCAGAGCAAAAAATATTGATGGAACTGTACGAGGAGTACAAACCCATCATAACCAATAAAGGGAATACTGTAGTGATAAATAAAAATCGCGAGGCTGCTTGGGCAAGAATTGCCGAGCGATTAAATGCGGAAGTACCGTTTACAGTAACATGTTCTAATACTGATAAGGTTTTCCTGAATGTGAGGATAGTGCAGACGTAACGCGCTGGCTTTGCACGCGGCGGGCCACGGTTCAATTCCTGACTATGGAAGTCTGTGGAATTTCTTTCTTTAGCTGGAACTCTCTCTCTCTCTCTCTCTTTCTCTCTCTCTCTCTCTTTTAGATAGGCCCTTTGTCATTGGGATCTATAACATGCTATTAATAATAACATCTTCATGCCTATCATGTTTTTGCAAGTTATATTTGGGTTCTGGGGAAAGAACACAGAGTTAAAGTAAAATGTTGGTCTAATTCTCTGATCTAAAGACAATTATGCAAGCAAAAAACAACTTGGCGGAACCTTCTGCTGGTACAGTTGTTTCTGACAGACGGACTTCTCTGAAACCCCCGCTAAAGTAAGCCTGATGGTTAGCCTGCCCCGGAGCAGGCTAGTTTGGTCGGATAAATTCCCATGGTTACTTAGCGGAGAGTGCCTCAAGTCACGCTGATGGAACGCAACTCTCGCTAAAGGTAGCGAGGCTTATCGAAATTAGCCCGGCTTTGCGCTTAGCTAGTTTGATGGAATACCCCTCAGGTTCATGAAGATGGTCTGCTTGTTTGGCCGAGACCCCCGGGGGACAAATTCAGGACTCTGGACTCTTTCTAGCTGGTTCTGGACTTCACCTCTGCTCGTCCCAGTCCTGACACTTTGATGATGACGATGCATGAAGGTGGCCGGGGCTTGGGGGTTTGGGTGGTCCATGCCCGTTCAAGATCGGCTCCCCTGACGGGTCGTTTGGGCGACCTGTGCATCACTATTTGGATCGGATTGAGCAAATCAGAATCGGCATATTCGGACGGACCCGTTTCTAGTCATTTCAAATGATGTAGGCTGCGTAGGAAGTTGGGGCCTACCGATTATACCGAAACCCCAATATTCTGATAAAAAGTTCCAGTGGACCGGAAACCCATTTGTCGGATGACCCATTATCCTAAAAAATGTGTTCAAGCCCATGGTGGATCGTTATGTAGAATTCAGACCGTCCCACGTTTCCTACTGAGCGAACGTCTTCCTCAAGTGAAACGTTCTGTGCAGGATTTCAGGGTTTTCTTCGTTTCCTGCAGGAGCTGCAACATGTATAATACATCTGCGATGCTAATAAAACACAGCGTGGAAGAGAGGTCATCAGGTGGTCCCGACCCTCACCGGGTGTTCCGACCATTACCCACAACACCCTCCAGAAATAAAAACGTGTTTTTAATGAGCGACGCTGCGTCCGTGTCTCCGTCTCCGTGGCCACGCAGAGAAATGACTGTGCACTTTTAAAAGTTGAACAAAGGTTAATCAAAAAATACTTTTTATCAGACCCGAGAGATGCATCACATCGTAATAATCCTCCTTATCTGGAAGTGCTCTTGTGAGTCCACACATGTGACTTCAGGGAGAACCAGCCTTCAGACGGTGGAGCGGGAGATCGGCCCTTCTGATGGTACACGTTAAATACACGACCGACACGCTTCAGACCTACTTCCACCGTTTTAGACCGAAGAAAAAGGTTGTTGATGAACATCGTTAACTTAACTAGCACTAATGCTACGACAGGCCGGATGCTATCGTTGTCGGACACACACAGATGAAGCCGATAGCTTCTACTCGTCCTCGGGGGGAAGACGGCAAACATCTACTTCCACACCAGATCAAGGCTCTAGATACGGTCCAAACCGGGTTACCTGGGGTCCCGGAGTGTCACAGGGCTCCTCTAAGGGGCTCCGGTGCTCCGGAGGGAGATAAAGCTGGAGACCTGCTCCGTGATCTCGTTAGCTTCCTTCATGCTTTTAGCCCAAACCCACATTTCTGTCCCGGCAATTGGATTATTGTTCCCTCTGTCGGAGGACAGACGAGTCCATTTAGGACCTGATGCCCTTAAGCTTGTTGTCATTTGCTCTGTAAAAAAAGAGCACACACACACACATATAGAGCACCATTACTGAAGGGGTCCCTGGTGGTAAAAAGCCGTCGGCCTTCAGCCATTAACAGGATTTTATGGACCAGACCAACCAACCACACACACACACACACACACTCGTCTTTGTGCTTTTTCTGCATCCTCCTCATTTTCATCATCATCTTCATCATCTTCATCATCCAGATCTCCTGATACGACTCGTCCTCGGACCCCATCCATTCCTCTAATGCTTTGAATCCTCTTATCCTCTTCCTGGATCTCTGGGATCCAGGTGAGTCTGGGATCCAGCTGAGACTGGACCCGGGGAAAACAGATGGAGAATCTGGCAGACGGGAAGATGAGGCTGCAGGAAAAAAACAAGACCGGGACCGGGTCTAAATCCAGGAGAGGTGGATGATGGCAATCAGTAGGAACGGCTTCAGGTGTGTCGGCTGATTGGCGGGGAAGGTAGTAGGTCAGGTGGCCACGCCCAGGTAGGACACACACACACACACACACACACAGGGATAAAGACAAAGTGGGGACCGGGAGAAGAGTACCGGGCTGAGTCTGCTGGGACAGAACTCATAATAATCCTGTTCTTCAGATGTGTCTGGTCATCACTGAAAGATATTCATACATCCTAGGTGATCACCTAGGATGTATGAATATCTTTCAGTGATGACCAGACACCCATCTCAGTATTGACACACTGGGCCTTTAGGTGGCTCTTAGACCAGTGTAATGAGACGTGGACCAATGATCCGAGTCCGCATTAAACCGGACCCCTCTAATCCTGAGATCACATAAGTCAGCCAATCAGCGGTCCGGTCAACGAGGACTCACGTCCATGTTTAGAATCTTTTATATCTTCTCTTTGGACGAACTTCTCTCCATTATTCAATCTCCAAACCCTGATCTGGTCCCAGTTCTCCTGTGGGGGGCTGGGTAATGGTCTGTGGGGAGGGGGTCCCTCGAGGGTCCCAGGGGTCCACAGAAACTCTGCTTCGGACCCCACAAAGGGGCGTTTGTTTATCTGACAGGACGGTCCCATGAAAGGAAGAATTAGTGAAAGAAGCATTCAAACAGAACATAATAATAATAACAATAATAATAATAATAATAATAATAATAAACATCAAGCTGCAGCATAATCACTTCCTGCCTTCCCAGAGATGATGGGTGTCATTGATCTGCTTAAACATGGAATCAATCAAAGTGCATCATATCGTCATGTGTGAGGGGAACCGAGGATCTTACAATCAGGTCTAATATTATATATATATATATATATATACATATATATATATATATATATACATTATATATATGCTGCGTTAACGCGTTAACGCGAGACTCTCATCGGGCCATATAAAAAACATCGCCGTTAATCTATTCTCAAAGTTGGGTTGGGAATCCTCGCCGCGCGCCCCCGCTACGCTCTTCTTCGTGTACTTTACACGCCTGATGTTGTTCTGATGACCGTCCGCCTCGTTGAACCACCACGATGTTGCTTTCTACTTTGAAAACTCGGAAAGTTGACACTGTATTTTGATAAGCTGCTGCACTCTTCAGACTCGTGGTATGAGCGGGACCGGACCGGAACGGAACCGGACCGGTACTTTTCTAATAAAAATGCCACTGTGTGTCTCCGTCCAAAATCCGCTGCGCTCACGTTGCCTGCTCGCACAGATCCGCTCGTATTCACATGCGCTGATGTCGAGTGTTTACTAGAAATATATGCAGAGACGGCGCTCCTTCAAAACAATATCAAGCCATGCGTGTGAGTTTACCTATTTCTACCTGAATTTCTATGAACTGTTGAGTAAACCTGTAACTTATATTTGACTTGATAAAATAAGACAATAATGCACTCATATGTCGTTGTAGTGTTTTACAGTATCTGTAGATATTAATGTGATGCTCATCATTTTCAAGCCATATTTTTCCGACCCCTTATTTTGGATCATTTCCATCAACCGGCCCTCAAAACTAATTGAATAGCCCTGTCTATACTAAGCAAGCTATGGTGACATTTTAGCAGGATGTATAGCTGGCTGAATTGCACTGTAGGGGGCGACAACGAGTCAGACTTGGAACCTGTGTAAGCCTGCTGTTAAATGACCACATCAAACGTGACGTGCTGACGTGGATGCAGCTATGAAGGTTTGCTTCAGGGAACATGTATTTTTAAGAAGCTTCCCAATGGAAACCTCCACAAGACTAAGGTTGTTTGCTCCTTGTGAGGAATTAGTTAGTTGAAGCCTAATTGGCGGAGTTTCAGGAGCAGGTCCACACCTCAACAGCGCCAACTTCCGCATCTCTATAAATAGCCACCTGACCCTCTCCTCCGCTTCGCTCTCGTATCCTGCGCTCGCTCTCGTGTTCGTTCACTCTCGTGTTCGGCCAGAGACGAGAGCACGCGACTTCGCCTCGAGCACAACCAAACTTTCGCATGAGCAAACACCAGCTTTGGCTCACCTCGCAGCTTAACTCACCTCACCACGGATTTCGTCTCTCCATCCCCGTCCGCCGACGATCCTTTCCATCGAGATCGGGACCATAATCCGCCAGAAGCCGACGTCACCTCCGTTCCCGAGATCCCGACTTCAGTGGCACAAACGACGTCCAGGACGCAAGCGACTTCGAAGAAAACCAACTCCGTCTCATCCACGGTCAGTGTTCCGCCTAGTTCATCCCTTCTCAACAGTCAAGACTACCATAGCTCGCCCGACGAATCCTCCATGTCCCCCAGCCCACCTCCTTCAGCAGCTAAGAGAGGACGAGGAAACTCACGGACAGAACGTCGCCGTCGCCGGAGTTCGCCGACCCCGTCGCCTCCGAACATCACTCCAGCCTCCCGCCATCGTCCCGACAACACCGGCCGAACAACTCGCCGGTCGCAGCGTCACCACGCTCCAGTGAGATCCCCCGACCAGTCTCCATCTTCAAAGAATCTCCAACCGGAAAGACGCCAAAAGACGTTCCATCGATCGGACAATAAAGCAAACTCCACACTCGTGGCCGCTCGTTCCGTCAACACCAGGTCGCTTCCGGGTGACGTCATCACGCACACCCGTACAGGTCGTGACGTCGACGCTCTTGTTAAAGGGACAGTACTGGTACAATTGGCTTTCACTGTGTTCACTTTAGACTCGTACTTTTTCACCGAACCCATATAAATCACTGGGCGTGCTCATTAGTACAGTGTGACTTTTCAAACTGTCGCGTGGCACCGGCCCGCCCGCGAGCCGTTTTGCACTAGTTTCGCATTCATTCCATTTAATCGTATATTATTTCGAATTTGTGTCTGCGTCATATTATACATCATTTGAAAGCTGCGAGTCTCGTGAATCGAACGAAACAAGCCGTTTTAGGCTCACGGAAACGCATCAAAAGCGAACACAGCGCAATTTTTTTTTTTTTTTTAATTAAATTAAATAAATTAAAAAATAAATAAATAAAAACCGGAACGCCTGAAGGACAACACTCAAACACGATTCATATTACATTTCCGTAAGTCCACGTCAGAGACAACTGATCAGTAAGACTCGGTTGCGTGAAAGCTTAACTTCCGTACGGGGCAGTCCCAGCCCAAGAAGATAAAATGTATCCAGCACCAGGAAACGAGGTTCGTTCTGACCGAGATCTTGCGGGAGCCCTGCCATTCCAAGCCCAGGCCCGCCATACTTTACTGCGGCCTGATCAAATTCTATATTCATGAACTGAGGATTTCTTCGGTTTATCCTTGGGCTTCCAACAAAAGAACCGGGGGCTAATAGTACCATCAAACACAGCCCTAAGAAAACAAGAGCAGTAGCAAAAGCAGAGACAGAGATCCTCTGCCAGATCAAACAACTCCGGAGTTTCCGCCACCACTTCTCTTCATCTCTACAATCCAGAGGGAGCGCCCAGACGAATTCCAGGACCCTCCAACTTCCATCAGGATTGTCATCATCAGCAAAAGCAACCTATAACCCCAAGGGCAAACGCCACAGCGCCCACCGCCATCCAGTTCTAGCCGTCACTGCAGCTAACCTTCGCGGGGGCTCCTGGCACCGGGATGCCAGCGCCCCTCGCCGCTTTTCCAACAACCACAGCAACTCGTTTCAGCCGGGGCTCCTGGCACCAGGATGCCAGCGCCCCCCCGCCGTTTTTCCAACAACCACAGCAACTCGTTTCACCCGGGGCTCCTGGATGCACATCGACGTCGCACTCCCTATCTCGCCTTCCCTCCATCAACCACCCGCAGACAGATTTATTGAAGGACACGAGGGTGCCCCCACTCTAAAGTGAGAGCACCCACACGTTCCAGAGAGCTTACTCCTACAGAGTTCGCTTGCGCCTTCTCCCTTTACAGAGACGCTCTCTGTTCCAAACTCCCCACGCAACGCAATGAACTGGACGATTACTTGTCCACCATTCTTAATCTGGCCCTCCGCTTTGGCAGCATGGTTTCTATCAATACCACACACACCTAGCCTCCGAAGTTGCAGCCCGCCACAGTTTAACGAGGCCACCTACTGGGGCGCTCTCGAGAACGAGATTTCCTGCCGCATCTTCGCCGCCCGTGCAGCCCTCACATGCTCCCTCCGCAGTGCCCCATCTCACCCAACCTCTTCTCGCTAAAGAAGTTAAGGAAGGTTCCATGTCTTCCATCCTCCATTTCCTAACTCCGCATCAGCATCGGTATCGCATCAGTATCGCAACCAGGAAATACTCCGGCAAGAAACGCACCATTATCGATCTTTTAGCACCCCATGGCAGTACTATTCCCAGCACCAATAGCTTGATCCCGAGCGAAGAATTTTCTCTCCACTACGCCACTATCAACCTTGCCATCGCCTTATTAAACCCACTGGTAAAGGGTCACGGCTCTCAAAAAACCAACATCACTACGCCACCATCAACCTTGCCATCGCCCTTATTAAACCCGCCGGCAAAGGGTCGCGGCTCTCAAAAAACCAACATCACCAGCGCCTTCAAAGTCCCCCTATCTACCCCGACTTCTGGCGTTCTTCGGTGTCCGCTGACGTGGTGCATATTACTTTGCCGTCAGGCTCACCTTCGGCTGCAGCCCCAAACTCTTCGACCACTTGTCTAAAGCCCTCTGTTGGATCCTGTCCAACAACCGGGATTCCATACGTCTTCCATCCTTCGGGCGATCTTCCATCATTCGCGCCCTCAGAGCTTGCAAACGAATGCCAGGTCGCTTCCCTGTGCTCTTGAGATCTACCCTATATTAGTCGCCGCCATCTTGCGGGGACACAAATGGTCCCGCAAGTCCATCCACATATACTCAGATAACCTTGCATTCGTAGACATAATTAACAAGGACGCTCCAACTCCCCATTCATCATGCAATTCACACAGAGCCTCATCCGACACACATCAATATGTTCTCCGCGCAGCTCACGTTCCCGGTCAAACAAACACTATCGCTGACTCTCTTTCCTGCTTCCCATTGCAGAAGTTCCAAAGCTTGGCACCTCACGCCGATACCTTCCCAAAGCCATTTCTCCATATCACCCTCAACCCCTTCGTCCTACTTGACAACTCGGAAAAGCTTCTACCTCTTCCTCGACCAATACAACGCAACCTTTCCGTCGTTCGATCTTATCACCTTGACTCTTCCATCACTTACGCCCATTCCATCAGGGCAATCCAACTACACACCATCAAAGCGTACCTTAGCGGTACCAGCTTCTTCTCCAAGCTAATAACCGGCAGTTCGGGCCTGGCCACCAGCCATCCCCAGATAACTTCCCTCATTAAAGGACTCCCACGCCAAGAGCCAGCCACAAACCCTCGTTGTCTTCCTCTTACTGTCGACTTGCAGTCCACCTGCCTCCGCACGATCCGTTCCAGGTACGGCACTCCTCAAGTCGCCCAACCTCGGAAGCCATGTTCTTGCTCGCCTCGTTGGTTTCCTCAGATGCTCAACCATTCGCTTCGACTCAAGCCGTCATGCTGGCATTTTCGACTCGTCTCGCTTTACAGACGACATCATGGTGCTCCACTTAAAGCTAACCAAAACCAATCAATTCGGTCCGCCCACGCCCGTCTTCTTCGTCAAGGTCCAATCACCACTGAATCCCTTTGAAAACCTTGCAAACTCTCGCAATTCCGCAAATCTCAGAGCACAACATGACAGATCCCTTCTTCATCTCCGAGTCCGGCCAAGTGGCTACACGATTCTAGTCCCACCATCACTTTCGCCTCATGCTCTCATTGTCTGGTATTTGGCCCGACAACTACTCCGGGCACTCCTTCAGAATCGGAGCGGCCACTTCGGCCTCCCGTAGTGGCATCCCAGAACACTTCATACGTCCCGTGGGCCGCCGGTCCTCCCAAACGTACGACTGCTACATCCGTTAAGATCTCAAATCCGCTCAATCTCTTCTTAAGTAATTGGAGGTTTTTGGGGGTCCGTCGCTGCCCGGGAGCGGCGGCAGATTCTCTACAAGAATCCCCACAACGCACTCGAACGCTCAAGAACCAAGATCTTCGACACTTCATTCTCTTTGTCAATAATAATAAATCCTTAAACGCATCTCGTTGACGGTGTGGTCCTTGCTAGTGAATTAGTCATTATTTAGGTAGCACACAGTATGAATGCCTTCGGCAGAATTCAAATGAGCCATTTTAATCTAGATTAATCTAGATTAATTCCAAGATTACAGTGAGATTAATCTAGATTAAAAAGTAAAATTAAATAAATAAGGAAATATGTTTAGTTGACTGAATAAGCACTTTGATTGAACTGTAATCAACAGTTATAGCATGTAATCTTCATATTTAAGATACAACATTTTTTTCTTTGCTTTTAAATTCATCAAATTAAAAACATTGAAGCAATCAATTGCCTTATTTTTCTAATTTAGTTTAGTTCTTAATAGTTTTTTGAGTTTATTTTTTAGGTTTTTAGTTATAGTGTCCGCATCGTAGCAGACCAGATCCACCGTGGACCTGATCTGGATTTCATGTGCTCAGCTTTTCTTTTTACCATAAAACCGACTCAGTATTCCACGTTTCTAATGGACGTTAATGTCGACTTCCTTCTCACCATTAATGTCTTCAGTTTCTTGTTGATTTTAAAACATCAGCCGGCAGATTTCACTCATTTAAATGGATCTCTGTCTTTTGTCTAATTTGACCAAAAGTGCAGCGGGAGGCGTAAACCAATCCTGGACAACCTGATTATCTTCATCACACACACACACACACACACACACACACACACCACCTTTATAACGTATCGCTCCCCGGTCAGACACGTTAATGGAAGCAGACCGCAGATCAGCGTTAAATCCCTCTGTTAAGTTCTAACTGTTCACTAATGCGTCCCCACAATTTACTAATGCTGCTCACACACACACACACACACACACACACACACACACACACACACACACTCACACTCACACACACACACACACACACACACACACACACTCACACACACACACACACACACACACACACACACGCACACAAACACACACACACAGGCCTCTAAGGCCCATTACGTGATATTAGAGCCTCTCTGGCAGGTTATTCTGACTTCATGGCACCCTGAAAGACTCCGAGTCTCACCGCAGGTCCCACATCCAGACCGCCGCTAATGTACCAGGTCCCCTCAGTCCTGCAGACCGTCACCGGGACCAGATCCCCTTTTCTCTCTCTGTGTCACTGAATCTCTGCTACACCCTTG
>NC_139923.1:29628147-29631400 GCF_963514095.1 Eutrigla gurnardus | reverse complement strand
TCTCCTCAAACAGAGAGATGAAACGTAAACCTGATCCTGGATCCTGTTTCCATCACCGTCTTACACAGATATTATATATATTATTATTATCATATTCTTTATTTAACACAGATATGTGATTATATTTCAAGTAATCATAGTATATTTATTCAAATTCAACAACTAAATCACGACCAATCACAGCTCTGCTCCATCCGTGTGCTGCTGCTGCCACACGGTGGACAACAGGTGGAATCACCACGGTGGTGAGGATGGTGGTGATGATGTTGATGATATGATGGTGATGATCACCACCATCATCATCACCATCTTCATTTACATTCAGGTCATTTAGCTTTTGTCCAAAGCGACTTACAATAAGTACATTTGTCAAAACAAGGAAACAAGGAAACCATAACGTATCATTGCCGATAAAGTAAGAGCTAAAAATAGAACAAGTGTTAGGTCCTCATCTGAGTAAAGTAGTACCTTAAGAGCAACAGTGCTACGATCAGAGTGCTATAGGTAAGGGGGGGGGGGGGGGGGGGGGGGGGGTGTTAGTGGGTCATGCTATGTAGAGTCGAGGTGAAGTCTGAACAGGTGAGTCTTGAGCCTTTTCCTGAAGATGGCAGTGACTCAGCTGTCCTGACATTGGTCGGGAGTTCGTTCCACCACTGAGGACCAGAACAGAGAAGAGTCTGGACTTTGCTGAGCGACATTGTTTGATTTCAGCGTTGGTGGAACCAGCCGGCCAGCTGAAGTAGAGGAGTGAAGTGCTCGCTTCAGGGTATGAGGTTTGACCAGTGTTTGAAGGTAGATGGGTGCCGTTCCATTGATGGCCCTGAAGGCCAGTGGAGGTCATGGAGGTCATGGAGGTCACGGAGGAGGGGGTCACATGGGAGAATCTTCATCATCATCACATCATCATCTTCATCACATTCTTCTCTGGTTGTCTTTATACAACTGGATTGCCTTGTTGTAATACAGCTGTTTGAACTCATGGGGGTGCTGTTCATCCACCGTTCAGTTCTTCAGACTCATGCAGAGCCCCCCCACCCCCCCCTATAATGCCTGATGAATTAATGAACTATTGAATGAATTATTATTACTATTATTATTATTCATTATAGACCTAAATAAAACATTCTATTAATAGCCCTTTCTGTGTTTGTCATCCGGGCGTGTTCACATAGTCGGACTGTGTGTCACCTAGCAGGGGGGGGGGGGGGGGGGGGGGGGGGCGGACCCGTCACATGACCCGCTCAGGTGTAAAACCTAAACAGAATCAGCTACTTTCAAACCAGTCCTGTTGAACATGTTCCAGTTTAAGGAGAATAACTGAGCATATTACTCACTTTTAATAATAATAACAATAATACGACATTATTAGAGAATAAAGTGCTTGTTCTTACGGGACTGAAGGAGGCTTGACAACGATCGTATTTAAAACAGGTTCACTTTAAACCAGATGTTGTCCCTCAGACTTTATTTAAGTCTCTAAACCGTGGGCTGAAGTTACTCCAGTGTATTATTATTATTATTATTATTATTATTATTATTATTATTATTATTACAGGGTTAAGCCAGGTTTCTGTCATCAGGAAAATTAAAATAAAAGAACATATTTCTGACGTGTTTTTTTTAAATTTCTGTTCGTTTAAGACACACACTCCAGATGTTACACACATTCTTCCTTCAAAACGTTAATATATAATAAATAATAATAAAGAACACACACAAAACATATTCTATTTGGAAAACAAGTACAGCAGCGAAACAACCAACAACAGGGTCATGTGATGCAGGCAGACCGGTATGCAGATACCAGAGGCCACATTCACAGCCTATTGTGTGTGTGTGTGTGTGTGTGTGTGTGTGTGTGTGTGTGTGTGTGTGTGTGTGTGTGTGTGTGTGTGTGTGTGTGTGTGTGTGAGTGTGAGAGTGTGAGATCCACCCTGTATTGTTGTTAGACTGGAGGCCAGAGATGAATGAAGCCACATGACACAGATAGAAACCCGTCCTTCACGTCTCCACCTGCCCCCCCCCCCCAACATACCACACATACGTGGGGTGGAAAGTCATCTTACCAGCTCACCAGCATTGGTAGAGACCTGTCAATCAACAGGTAAGCCCCGCCGCCCCCTAAACCATCCCCTGCTTTCTGGTCTGGTGGACTCTAAATGGACCATAATGTACTAAATGAACATCATGCTGGATTGAAGAAGACTTGAAACTAGAGATTGAGACCATAAACTCATGTTTACAATGTTTACTGAGATAATACATCAAGAGAGAAGTAGGACCATTTTCTCATAGACTTCTATACCAACCAGAGAGGAGTCGCCCCCTGGTGGCCAGCAGAGAGAAGTAGGACCATTTTCTCATAGACTTCTATACAACCAGAGAGGAGTCGCCCCCTGGTGGCCAGCAGAGAGAAGTAGGACCATTTTCTCATAGACTTCTATACAACCAGAGAGGAGTCGCCCCCTGGTGGCTAGCAGAGAGAAGTAGGACCATTTTCTCATAGACTTCTATACAACCAGAGAGGAGTCGCCCCCTGGTGGCCAGCAGAGAGAAGTAGGACCATTTTTCTCATAGACTTCTATACAACCAGAGAGGAGTCGCCCCCCCTGGTGGCCAGCAGAGAGAAGTAGGACCATTTTCTCATAGACTTCTATACAACCAGAGAGGAGTCGCCCCCTGGTGGCCAGCAGAGAGAAGTAGGACCATTTTCTCATAGACTTCTATACAAGCAGAGAGGAGTCGCCCCCTGGTGGCCAGCAGAGAGAAGTAGGACCATTTTCTCATAGACTTCTAAACAACCAGAGAGGAGTCGCCCCCTGGTGGCCAGCAGAGAGAAGTAGGACCATTTTCTCATAGACTTCTATACAACCAGAGAGGAGTTGCCCCCTGGTGGCCAGCAGAGAGAAGTAGGACCATTTTCTCATAGACTTCTATACAACCAGAGAGGAGTCGCCCCCTGGTGGCCAGCAGAGAGGAGTAGGACCATTTTTCTCATAGACTTCTATACAACCAGAGAGGAGTCGCCCCCTGGTGGCCAGCAGAGAGAAGCAGGACCATTTTCTCATAGACTTCTATACAACCAGAGAGGAGTCGGCCCCCCTGGTGGCCAGCAGAGAGAAGTAGGACCATTTTCTCATAGACTTCTATACAACCAGAGAGGAGTCGCCCCCCTGGTGGCCAGCAGAGAGAAGTAGGACCATTTTCTCATAGACTTCTATACAACCAGAGAGGAGTTGCCCCCTGCTGGCCA
>NC_139923.1:29618147-29625647 GCF_963514095.1 Eutrigla gurnardus | reverse complement strand
TGATCATTTCATATTCATGTCTATTTATGCAGGAGAGCTTCTGATTCATCATCAATTCATTCCAGGGTCTTTTTTACTAAAGAAGGGGGTTCTCTGTCTGTGTGTTATTTCCCATAATGTGTTACCAGGATATTTTACTGCCAACAGTTTCAAGCATATTTTAATGAATGATATCCTGAACGATTCATTTTAACACAATGTTGCCCTTCTTTACATTTTAATCATAGAGTATTTTGTATTTGTCGTTAATGATCTCAGTAAAAATGAATCAGTCATTATAATAAATAACAACATAAAGTATCTGCAGTGCAACAATAGAATGCTGAGGTGACCTGTGTTATCAGTGTAACTGTAGCTCCTTCCTCATTCACACGCATTGTTCTTAGTTAAAGCCACGGCAACTTACAGCAACTTACAGCAACTAACAGCAACTTACAGCAACTAACAGCAACTTACAGCAACTTACAGCAACTAACAGCAACTAACAGCAATTTACAGCAACTAACAGCAACTTACAGCAACTTACAGCAACTAACAGCAACTAACAGCAACTAACAGCAACTAACAGCAACTTACAGCAACTAACAGCAACTTACAGCAACTAACAGCAACTTACAGCAACTTACAGCAACTAACAGCAACTAACAGCAACTTACAGCAACTAACAGCAACTAACAGCAACTTACAGCAACTAACAGCAACTTACAGCAACTTACAGCAACTTACAGCAACTAACAGCAACTAACAGCAACTAACCCAAACTGGAAAAGTTGGTCAGGCTGGGTTTCTAGTCCCGCTGACCCACTTAATCATCTCAACTATTTAAAGTGTTTCAGTCTGTTAATTAGCTGAGAACCCAGTCTCCCCGCCCAGACAACAAGCTTCATGTCACACCTCGTCAAGACCAGACCAGAACCAGAGACTGTCTGTGGTCCCCAGAGGTCTAGATAGTAGCTCACATTAGTCCAGAGACCAGACCAGAGTATGTGGAGGAACCAGAGACTGTCTGTGGTCCCCCAGAGGTCTAGATAGTAGCTCACATTAGTCCAGAGACCAGACCAGACTATGTGGAGGAACCAGAGACTGTCTGTGGTCCCCCAGAGGTCTAGATAGTAGCTCACATTAGTCCAGAGACCAGACCAGACTATGTGGAGGAACCAGAGACTGTCTGTGGTCCAAACAACAAGGTCTCTGCTGTATTTCTGTCTAGATGACCTTATATGGAGTGTTGATGGAGCAGCTACAATGTTAGCGTAGCCTAGCACCATCAACCAGACTCCATTCAGAAAACCAGCGTTTTAACAGTAGTTATCTTGTGATCTTGCAGACAGACCTAACAAAGCATGACTCAGCACGTTTTACTGCTGATGAAGGAGTTATCCTTGTCATCTGGGTATTGGTATTAAGGTGGAGTAAGGCCCCCAGCACCCTGACGTAGCTTGGACAGGGTGGTGTTACCTGAGGAGGAAGCTGCTGCTTCGTAACGAGGCGTCTGATTGTGAAACACTGCGGTTGGACTCGGTGTTCTGTAATTATAACAGAGAACATTCTTTCTCCTCAGAGGACGAACCCAGCTGACATCCAGCTAACGTCCTGATCATCTAAAAGGAGATCAGGTCTGAGGTCCAAGGTGACCCTGATCAACGGGTCTCTGCAGGATCAGATGATGGAGGGATGTCGGTGTTATAGTGTTGAATATTAATATACAGTTGAGTTATATGAACACAAACAGGAGGCTTTCAAAATATTAATACATCGCATTCGTGAAAACCAGCGACTATGTTCCAGACCAAGTACAAGTACATGTCGGTCCTGAGATGTACTTGTACTTGCGTGCTGCGGTCCGTCTGTTAACCTGCTTTCCTCTCAGTTCGAGGCGGAGTACCGGCGCTTCGCCCTGCGGAGGAACGGCCCCGCCGGCTTCCAGGAGTTCTACCGCCTCCTGCTGGCCGTGCACCGCATCCCGGGCCTGGACGTGCTGCTGGGCTACGCCGACGTGCACGGAGACCTGCTGCCCATCAACAACGACGACAACTACCACAAGGCCGTGACGTCGGCCAATCCGCTGCTCCGCATCATCATCACCAAGAAAGGTGAGCCAGACCTCCAGGCTAGTCCTGACCCCCTTTAATGGACCCTCCAGGCTAGTCCTGATCCCCTTTAATGGACCATACCAGGCTAGTCCTGACCCCCTTTAATTGACCATCCTATTCTAGTCCTGACCCCCTTTAATGTACCATCCTATTCTAGTCCTGACCCCCTTTAATGGACCATCCTATTCTGGTCCTGCCCCCCTTTAATGGACCATCCTATTCTGGTCCTGCCCCCCTTTAATGGACCATCCTATTCTAGTCCTGACCCCCTTTAATGGACCATACCAGGCTAGTCCTGACCCCCTTTAATGGACCATCCTATTCTAGTCCTGACCCCCTTTAATGTACCATCCTATTCTAGTCCTGACCCCCTTTAATGTACCATCCCAGGCTAGTCCTGACCCCCTTTAATGTACCATCCTATTCTAGTCCTGACCCCCTTTAATGGACCATCCTATTCTGGTCCTGCCCCCCTTTAATGGACCATCCTATTCTAGTCCTGACCCCCTTTAATGGACCATACCAGGCTAGTCCTGACCCCCTTTAATGGACCATCCTATTCTGGTCCTGCCCCCCTTTAATGGACCATCCGATTCTAGTCCTGACCCCCTTTAATGGACCATCCTATTCTGGTCCTGCCCCCCTTTAATGGACCATCCGATTCTAGTCCTGACCCCCTTTAATGTACCATCCCAGGCTAGTCCTGACCCCCTTTAATGGACCATCCGATTCTAGTCCTGACCCCCTTTAATGGACCATCCCAGGCTAGTCCTGACCCCCTTTAATGGACCATCCCAGGCTAGTCCTGACCCCCTTTAAAGTTTTTTTGTTGTTGTTGTGATTAAGGATTAATTTCCAGGAACACCTGGAGGATGTTTGAGTCCCGTCGTCTTGGATCCTCCACCGCGTTATTATTCTTGTTTGCCGTCGTCTCCGCTGCAGTTTGCATAATTCATGATGTAATGATGCTAATCTGGTGCTCAGCAGGCCGCTATTGTTGCCCCCGAACCTCAGACAGCTGCCCCCTTAATCAGATTAGCTCGGTGGTCTGGGTGGACGGGAGAACGCGTTACCTTTCCACTTCCTGTTCAGCAGCGACGGTTGGGTCGCAGTAAAACCCTCCCAACCAGCTCACTGTTGATTTAGAGAAGTCTAGTTCACCATCGGGGTGGAAGTTACATTACAACCCAGCGGGATCATTTAACACATTAGGACTGATATGGTTCTATTCATCGTTCTGTATGACTTCATGTGTTCACTCCAACAAAACATGAAGACAACATATATGCATCATTTAATTTTCTTAAAAAATAAGAGTAAACATAACAATAAAATAAAAATATAATAGTAATTAATAATAAAAAATAATAAAAAAGAAAAATAATAATAATAATAAAAATATTCTAATAATAAAAAAATATAATAAAAATATAATAATTATACGTCATTTTATTTTTCTTTAAAAAATAAAAACATAAAAATAAAATAATAATAAAAATATCATAATTAATAATAAAAACTGAAACACTTTTTCTTGTGCACATTTTTTATGAAAAACAATCATATAATATTAATAAAGATGTTGATAAATCAGAAGGTGCCTCAGAATAAATATTAAATTAAATAAATACATAAATAAATGTAATTTAGTGTTTTTTAAGCCAGGTTCTATATTTCACAGCTTCGTCCTATATACAATACAAATTCCCATTATTCTTTCCATTTCCTATATTGCATCTCGAAACAGAAACATTTCTGGCCGCGTGTGTGTGTGTGTGTGTGTGTGTGTGTGTGTGTGTGTGTGTGTGTGTGTGTGTGTGTGTGTGTGTGTGTGTGTGTGTGTGTGTGTGTGTGTGATTTAGAGAGACAGTGATAGCAGCCCATCTGGTGTTGTAAGCCATTAGCCACTGAGTGGGATTATGTTACTCTAAAAGACTTCATCAATCATATCAGCTCCACTCTGTGTGTGTGTGTGTGTGTGTGTGTGTGTGTGTGTGTGTGTGTGTGTGTGTGTGTGTGTGTGTGTGTGTGTGTGTGTGTGTGTGTGTGTGTGTGTGGAGGATGATGTGTAATACAGTATGTGACATCCATCTGCATCACTGCTGCAGCTGTAACCGGGGGCAACAGCCTCCTCCTGTGTAAGTGTCACAGTGGTGGTAGCCATGGTAACAGCTTGCATGTGTACTACTACGGTGGTAGTCGTAGTACAGTCTCATCCTGCATTAGCATTACAGTGGTAACCATGGTAACTGTGGAGCAGGAGCACCACGGCGGTGCTTTACTTAAAAGTTGATCGCGAACACTTATTGATATTTATATTTTTATGCAGAGACATAAATATGCTTTATTTAACTATGCGTACGCCTGATGGCTTACATTCAGCTTCTGAATCCGGTCCTTGGGTCTGGTTCCTGTGGAGCGCCCTCTAGAGGAACCAGGAGTAACTACGCTCTCTGTTACAAGAGATGAACCGAGATGTTCAGGGAATGAATCGTGGTCGAGGTCTACGTGGAGGAGACCTGGTCGGGGTTTACGAGGAGGAGACCTGGTCGAGGTCTACGTGGAGGAGACCTGGTCGGGGTTTACGAGGAGGAGACCTGGTCGAGGTCTACGTGGAGGAGACCTGGTCGAGGTCTACGTGGAGGAGACCTGGTCGAGGTTTACGTGGAGGAGACCTGGTCGGGGTTTACGAGGAGGAGACCTGGTCGAGGTCTACGTGGAGGAGACCTGGTCGAGGTTTACGAGGAGGAGACCTGGTCGAGGTCTACGTGGAGGAGACCTGGTCGAGGTCTACGTGGAGGAGACCTGGTCGAGGTCTACGTGGAGGAGACCTGGTCGAGGTCTACGTGGAGGAGACCTGGTCGAGGTTTACGAGGAGGAGACCTGGTCGAGGTCTACGTGGAGGAGACCTGGTCGAGGTCTACGTGGAGGAGACCTGGTCGAGGTTTACGAGGAGGAGACCTGGTCGGGGTCTACGTGGAGGAGACCTGGTCGAGGTTTACGAGGAGGAGACCTGGTCGAGGTCTTGATATCATAAAGGGGGGCATGATAGTGGAATATGGCGTTGTGAGGAAGTGGGAGGGGCTTAATCATCTCCCTGACAGCATGAAGTGGGTCTCGGGTCTTGGATCCTGCCCTCCCTGTCTCTCCATTGTACACAAGCTCACTGTAGACCTGCTCTGGATTCAGCCATATGGCGGCCTGTTGGGCTCCAGATGGGGGGCACACACACACACACACACACACACACACACACACACACACACACACACACACACACACACACACACACACACAGCTTATGACAGCTGCAGATCCATGATGCATTGGGACAGATATGGACCAGACCAACGCCGGGCCGATAATAACAGGACCGTATGAATGAGGATGTTCAGAGTGTGCAGTTAGATCCAGATCCAGATCCAGATCCAGATCTGGTGGATCAGGACTAGACGTGAGCCGGTCTGTGTTTAATCCAGCAGCAGTTATTTATTGTCCTCGGTGTCCGCGGGGGGAGAACGGTCTTTACATCAACAAACTGATCCCTGAAACTCAGAACTCATCTGCAGCTCCTCATGTTGACTTTTAATAATCGGTCAAATACACATCTTTGTTTATTTGGCTCCGCGGCGCATGAACCTTCGTTTCCACAAAGACTCTGGCGTCGTCATGGGAACACTTTCCTACGTGTTACGCCCATCTGGTGGCACTGTGTCGAAAGTTAGAGCTCGTTAGAAAGTTAGAGCTCATTACATTACATTTACATTCAGGTCATTTAGCTTTTGTCCAAAGCGACTTACAATAAGTACATTTATCAAAAGAAGGAAACAAGGAAACCACAACGAATCATTGCAGATAAAGTAAGAGCTAAACATAGAACAAGTGTTAGGTCCTCATCTGAGTAAAGTAGTACCTTAAGAGCAACAGTGCTACGATCAGAGTGCTATAGGTAAGGGGGGGGGGGGGGGGGGGGGTGTTAGTGGGTCATGCTATGTAGAGTGGAGGTGAAGTCTGAACAGGTGAGTCTTGAGCTTTTTTCAGAAGATGGCAGTGACTCTGCTGTCCTGACATTAGTTGGGAGTTCGTTCCACCACTGAGGACCAGAACAGAGAAGAGTCTTTGCATTACAAAGTAAGAGCTCGTTAGAAAGTTAGAGCTCGTTAGAAAGTTAGAGCTAGATTTTGTATAATATCGGAGCAGAACAGTGATGTGGTTCATCATGTCAGATATCTGGGAATCACTGCAGTAAAAGGACTCATATTGAGGGGGATGACGTGTCTGTGTGTGTGTGTGTGTCTGTGTGTGTGTGTGTGTGTTTGTTTGTTTGTGTGTTTGTTCAGACGAAGCTTAGTGGTGTCTGTGCCTCCAGGCGTTAGTCTGGTCCTTCCTGCCTTGTTGCTTCCTCTTACGCTGATGTTGCTGCTTCTCAGACAGCAACCTTATGGACACACACACACAGAGACCGTGTGTGTGTGTGTGTGTGTGTGTGTGTGTGTGTGTGTGTGTGTGTGTGTGTGTGTGTGTGTGTGTGTGTGTGTGTGTGTGTGTGTGTGTGTGTGTGTGTGTGTGTGTGTGTGTGTGAGAGACAGACAGCAGGAATGTGTGTGAGGAATGCAGTAGTTCAGGTATTCGTCTCCAGCAGAGCGGCCGTCTTCACTCCTGTTACTCGTCTTTTCTCTGGCTGAGATTTATGTGACGTTAATGTTTGTCAACGCGTGAAATGTAGATGATTATATGAGATATGGTCGACTCAAAGTATCCCACATGGTCTGATGGGCTCTGACCTGGCGTCTACATCTGTATTTATGATGACGCTCGTTCTACGACGCTGTTGATGTTGTAGTGACCAGCAGACGCCTCCAGGGGTCAGTGTCTCTGTAGTGGAACAGGAAGCCGAGCTCACAAAGACGAGACTCAGTGTTTGTTGCCTTAAAAAGCTGATCTTTCTAGTTGGAAGTCGGCTTCATGAATTGATGCAAACTTTGGTGGAAACGACTTTTATTATATAGGTTACTGGTTGATGGGCTCACATCTGGAGCAGAATAAACCCTCTAAACCGTTCAATCTGACCCCGATCATCCGAGACTTCCAGGAGGACCAAGAACCAGATTACTGAGATTAAATGTGTTTAATCTCAGTAATCTTCCTCACACACGGCCGGTTTCTTCAGTATCATCGTCTTCAGTGTCTTCCAACAGCATCGTCGTTGAGTCCAGAGGTGGAAGCAAGCGACATCTGTACTTTCTACTTCTCACATTGATTAAACAGACTCTTTACTTTAGTTTTTATGCATTTTACGGGAATTATTAATGATTATTTTATAATTAATATGACGAGAGATTCACTTGTTAAAGGAAACCAGTAAAAATGTCCTTCATAGAGATACTTTAACTTTGAGTACATTTCA
>NC_139923.1:29608147-29615647 GCF_963514095.1 Eutrigla gurnardus | reverse complement strand
CCGGATCCACCAACTCCGCCCTGTCACATGACTCGCCAAGCCCCGCCTCCCAGAGCAACCCCATCACAGCCAGGTAAGACCCGGGGCGTTGGAGGTGTGGTGAGCAGGAAAAACAAGGAAAAACAACCATCATATGCTGTTGTTGTTTGTCGTTGCCATAGCAACAGCATCGCCGAGGGCGACAGCGACGACGAGGACGAGGACGACGACATCATCCTGGAGAATGACTGCCTGACGACGGCGTATGACTCACACCGCGCCGCCAACAACAGCAACAACGGCGGCAACCTCAACAGAGACTCACCTGGCAACAGGCCCCTCCCCCAGAGTGTCTCGTTGCCCAACAGCGTGGGGGCGTTGCTGAGCGACAGCGCCGCCGTGATGATGTCCAACCACAACAACGGGAACCCCGCCCACACGGCGAGCAGCAGCCAAGAGAGCATGAGAGAGGACGGCAACGTCATAACACTGTAACCACGGCAACCATGGAACAGTCGGGACTAGGACTGCCGCGTTCCTATGACAGTGCTGTAACCGTGACGACAGACTCCGTTAACGCCGTGACGTGTCAGCTGATGGACTTCTAGAGAGCAGCGAGGAGGACGAGTAAACAGGAAATGCTCCTAGAAATGCCATTACGTCGGTTAGATGTCAGCACCAATCAGTCGCCATGGCAACACAGCGGAAGGAGGAGTAAGGTTGAACACTAAGGGCTCTATTCTCTGCTTTCAACCAGCAGATCATTGAGGTTCATTTAGGAAGGATTCTGTGTTTTCAGTGAGAGCAGCGACGTGATTGGCTGAGAGCCTATTCATTCATCACCATGGTGACTATCTTGTTGTGTTAAAATCCCAGATACTTTCAGGAAACTTTTTAACTTTTTCTCTTTAAATCAGTTATTTTACAATAATCATGATCATCTCATTGGTTTAATTGAAAGCTTACTTTTATTTTTATTTTTTTTAAATTTGTATAAATAAATAAAAAAACGTGGGTTCTATAACACACGATCAATGAAAGCAGAACTCGCGTTGCCTCCAGATCCACAACGCTTCCAGGAAACAAAGACGTAGCATCAAACCTGAACCCTTCCGAATGCTGCATTCACATGAAATCAGACAAACCGGACGCCGTGTTCGTGGACGGGAGTAGGACGGTGAAATAACAATCAGACGTGAGATCGCTAACACAAACACGAACTACGAGAATAATTAACATCAAATAAGATTATTATTCCAAAGCTCATGCTGGAGGTCCTTAAACTGTCATCCTCTCTGCTGGCCACCAGGGGGCGACTCCTCTCTGGTTGTATAGAAGTCTATGAGAAAAGGGTCCTACTTCCCTCTGCTGGCCACCAGGGGGCGACTCCTCTCTGGTTGTATAGAAGTCTATGAGAAAATGGTCCTACTTCTCTCTGCTGGCCACCAGGGGGCGACTCCTCTCTGGTCGTATAGAAGTCTATGAGAGAATGGTCCTACTTCTCTCTGCTGGCCACCAGGGGGCGACTCCTCTCTGGTCGTATAGAAGTCTATGAGAAAATGGTCCTACTTCTCTCTGCTGGCCACCAGGGGGCGACTCCTCTCTGGTTGTATAGAAGTCTATGAGAAAATGGTCCTACTTCTCTCTGCTGGCCACCAGGGGGCGACTCCTCTCTGGTTGTATAGAAGTCTATGAGAAAATGGTCCTACTTCTCTCTGCTGGCCACCAGGGGGCGACTCCTCTCTGGTTGTATAGAAGTCTATGAGAAAATGGTCCTACTTCTCTCTGCTGGCCACCAGGGGGCGACTCCTCTCTGGTTGTATAGAAGTCTATGAGAAAATGGTCCTACTTCTCTCTGCTGGCCACCAGGGGGCGACTCCTCTCTGGTTGTATACAAGTCTATGAGAAAATGGTCCTACTTCTCTCTGCTGGTCACCAGGGGGCGACTCCTCTCTGGTTGTATAGAAGTCTATGAGAAAATGGTCCTACTTCTCTCTGCTGGCCACCAGGGGGCGACTCCTCTCTGGTTGTATAGAAGTCTATGAGAAAATGGTCCTACTTCTCTCTGCTGGCCACCAGGGGGCGACTCCTCTCTGGTTGTATAGAAGTCTATGAGAAAATGGTCCTACTTCTCTCTTGATGTATTATCTCAGTAAACATTGTAAACATGAGTTTATGGTCTCAATCTCTAGTTTCAAGTCTTCTTCAATCCAGCATGATGTTCATTTAGTACATGATGGTCCATTTAGAGTCCACCAGACCAGAAAGCAGGGGATGCTTTAGGGGGCGGGGCTTACCTGCTGATTGACAGGTCTCATCCACGCTACCAATGCTAGTTAGCTACTAGTACACAACGGGTGACGTCACCATGACAACGTGTAATTCTTAGCGTCAGGCTGTTATCCCCTTGTCGTCCAGCAGGTGGCGTCCTTCCGTGTGAATGCAGCACGAACACGTTGAGCACGTAGGTCGGCTCGTAATAAGAACCGAACACGTTAAAATGAAACGTCGGAGGGAAGCGACTTAGAATGATGTCACACTTTAATGTAATTTACTGTAAAATAATAATGTAAATGTCAGATTAGGAAACAAGGTTTTTCTTTTTTTCCGGGAGAAGTTTTTACGTGAGAGAACATTTTATAATAATAGTAATAATATGGTGGAGGTCACTCGTTGCTGTGACGAGGTGAAAGATCAACTTGATTAGTGATGAATGCATGCCTTTATGTTCCATAGTAACCATGGTAACCCTGGAATATTACCAAACATGAAATGTTTGATGATGGTGATGGTGATGTTGATGGTGATGATGATGGTGATGATGATGATGATGATGGTGATGATGAAGATAAAGCTCAACAGTTGGAGCTGTGAGAAAATGAAGGAAGTGCCTTTTTCTGAGCAAGTCCTGTTCTGAGATCAGCTGCGGCTGGTTTCTAGTCTGTAACTAAACTGTGAATGTCATCTGGAGATCAAACATGAAGATTATCAGAAATAAAAAGTATTATTAAAAGGCCCGATGTGTAATAGTTATAATTTAACGTTCAGTTTTCCTTCTTTTCATTTCTGTCACTGATATCTGAATATAAGAGGACATCGTCGTGGTTTGTTTTCGACGGGTTTGAAGGTTTGACGTCACCATCTTGGTTTCTTTGCAACCAGTGAAGGAACTGACCATATTTGGACTGTGGAGGAGCAACAGGTGGATCTGTTGAGCAAGAGCAGCTCCCTTACTGGATCTGGATCCATGTGGATTCTGGTGTGAGGCTGCTAACACAGTTAGCTTCATAGTTCAAGGTTCAACTTTACAGCTAAGCATTAAAGTAATTTATTTGCTAGCTAGCATTGGTAGAGACCTGTCAATCAGCAGGTAAGCCCCGCCCCCTAAAGCATCCCCTGCTTTCTGGTCTGTTGGACTCTAAATGGACCATAATGTACTAAATGAACATCATGCTGGATTGAAGAAGACTTGAAACTAGAGATTGAGACCATAAACTCACTCCGGAAGGTTGTGAACCCGTCTGTCTGACACAGAACAGTCTGTCTGACTGTCTGTCTGCCCAGCTTGGAGGCTGATGGGCTCCATCTGAGCAGGGCAACCTCCCTCTTCCTGTCTGTCCTCTCTCCAACCTCCAGCCGTCGGAGCCTGGTTTCCTCCGTCCACAGAGGCGGCGAGTTAAACAAACAGCCGCTCTGCTTGGTTTAGTTAATCCTGTAACGGATATCAGCTCCGTTCAGATCACATCTCTGCTGGAAGCACTCTTCCCCTCCTCGCAGCAGGAATGCTGGGAGAGAGCGAGGCGACCCGGCGGCGACCTTGGACGAGGTCTGAGGTCAACTGGCCTCCAGAGAGCTGTGAACACGTCAGTGCCCCCTGCTGGTGAGAAGAACTCACTGCACATGAGGTCCTTGAGCTGTTTTCACCCTGTGGGTGTTTGTGTCACTGATTATTATATCAATGATATAATATGCTGATCAGATGGTATTTTCTCTTTCTGCTTCCATACATCTGTTCAGAAATCTGCTGGGTCACACATTCGATCCAGCTGATGAATCTGTTAACGTCACTGTTTCCTGACAAATGTAGAGACGTGTTCATCAGGTTTTCACTATCGACTGCTTCCCCCTGGTGGTCGAGAGGACAGACTGCAGCCAGAAAGATCATCTTCCATCATTTATTCAGAACTTTTTATTTGTTTCTCCTGTTGCTTTATATTCAGAGAGAATACATCTGTACACATATATACTATAATAGTTTATTTATTTATTATTCACACACCAACAAGACCGTCTCATCTCTCCTGGAGGTAGTGGATCAGGACTTTCTCTGAGCTCAAGGTGGTACTGGGTCTTCTGGAGCCTCGTGTCTGCAGTCTCTGGATATCTGCACACACACACACACACACACACACACACACACACACACACACACACACACACACACACACACACAGAGAGACAGAGAGAGAGACATTGAACAAACTTAATGTCACGATAAGTCTGGTCAAAATGATTGGGATTCATTCATCCTGATAACGATAGAATGATGATATTACGATTATTTATTTATTATCCTGATGATGGTATGAACTTATTGTTATAAATCACCTTGAATCATTGAGTTATGATGAACCATGAACATATCTGCTTCATTGTCTTCTGTCTTGGAGGTCCTGACCAATCAGCAGGCAGGAGGCTCGTCAGCTGGACTCGGCTCACCTGGGCCGCCCCCCATAAAAGCTGGTCCAGGCGTTCGCTGGCCTCCGTCCACCTTCATTGCCTCCACAGTGTTCGAAGGCCGTGCTCCGCTTTCACCCCCGTACGCTCCATCCTTCCTTGAAGGGAACCTTCGTCTAGGACCTGATGTTTGGTTCTCAGGGGAACCGTGTGTGAGACACATGGGGGCTCGTCAGACCAGGTGGATCAACTTAAATCCAGCTTCAGAGTAACAAGAGAAACCTGATCCTGTTCCACCAATCAGCCTCGTTGGTGCTGAGTTGAGTTGAAGCCTTTTTAGGAGCAGGCTTTTTCTATGCGAGATGCCTGAAGATCTCGCCTCAGACAAACCTCGTCCTCCGAAACAAACCTCTGTCTATCTGCAGCAGAAACCGGCTTATGTGCTGCTATGCTGACGATGTGTTGGTGTTCTCTATGTGTTCCAGTCCTGCACCAGACCAGAGGTCTAGACCTGCACCAGACCAGAGGTCTAGACCTGCACCGGCCCAGAGGTCCAACTGCTGCATGTGTATTAATATCATGTATAACATATCAGGTCTGATTGTGTTTATCTCTCTTTAAACTTTGTTCAAATTCACAGTCTTTAAGGAGATCCTTTAAGTTTACTCTGAAGAAGATTTGATAGATGTTATTACTACATTTTTTATTCTATGAATTTTATTGAAATTGCCCCGTGTAAAGTTTGGTGGAGGGGGATTATGGTGTGGGGGTGTTTTTCAGGAGCTGGGCTTGGCCCCTTAGTTCCAGTGGAAGGAACTCTGAATGCTTCAGCAGACCAAGAGATGTTGGACAATTCCAGGAGAGAGTCTGGTGTGGACGAACCTGACTGGCCTGCACAGAGTCCTGACCTCAACCCCATAGAACACCTGTGGGATGAATTAGAGTGGAGACTGAGATCCCGGCCTTCCCTCCAACATCAGTGTGTGACCTCACAAATACACTTCTGGAAGAACGGTCCAAAAGTCCCATAAACACTCCTAAACCTCGTGGGACGCCTTCCAGAAGAGTTGAAGCTGACTGGTTACCTGTCATCAAACAGGAAGTACACTGGCATCAAACAGGAAGTACCCTGTCATTAAACAGGAAGTACCTGAAAGCTACCAGAAGGTCAGTGACATCGTGGTTTCCCCAAATTGGTGTTAAGAGTATAAAATAATTAATCAAAATAATCGTATTACTTTTTATCAATGTGTTTGTAGAATGTTTGTTCATTAACAAATAGTATAGCATGCTGTATATTTCAACTATATATTCAATTGTAATTGATTTTCGTCCCACAAATGTAAAATGACTGAACATAAAAATAACCTGCAGATGACTTCCTGAGGAAGTTTCCTATTGTTCATGAATGAAGGTGGTTTAGACCTTCTAGGCTTACAGCGCCCCCGTTTAGGAAGCTGCACATGTTGGCACTAAGAGCACTGATGTCTGTATCATTTCTTTTATGAATGTTTCTCTCTTGATTCGATTAGGACCCCCCCCCCCCCCCCCCTGAGGGTTTCAAAAAGGGATTGGATGTGGACTTAACGTGTTGCCTTCACATCGTAATATTCTACAGAAGTCCGAAAAGCAAAAAGTGTCCCCATTAGGGCCATCCACCGTACAGTTACCATAGAAACATTAAGGAGAAGGACTGAACTGAAGTTGAGAGTTTGTGTCTGATGGAAATGAAGACGTTGAGGTTTCCGGTTGGGTCCAGTGCCATTTCTTTATTGAATACACTTTATTCTGATAAACAGATATGATGCAGTATCACTGTTACCTGGATCCACCTGCAGGCAGCAGACACTCACACACAACTTTCATTTACAGAGAAACGCCCCACGTTTCTGTTATCGATCTGTTGGGGGGGGGGGGGGGGGAGACGAACTGCACACGAGGACGTTAGGGATTGGCCAGTTCGTCTGATGTCACAGAAGAAGGCAGGCTGTCCAAGGCTCCCATCTCTGTAACACACAAATCCTCAAAGATATACTTCCATCGTATATTCCCTCCACATCGACCCAACCACAGCTGGAGGAACCAGAATCAAGTATTGATCTGTGATTTAATATCAATAACCAGATAAAAGGATGCTGAAATAACTCCATCATGATGGTGATCAGTAAAAAGTGCTGAGTCATGCTTTGTTAGGTCTGTCTGCAAGACCACAAGATAACTACTGTTAAAACGCTGGTTTTCTGAATGGAGTCTGGTTGATGGTGCTAGGCTACGCTAACATTGTAGCTGCTCCATCAACACTCCAAATAAGGTCATCTAGACATAAATACAGCAGAGACCTTGTTGTTTGGACCACAGACAGTCTCTGGTTCCTCCACATAGTCTGGTCTGGTCTCTGGACTAATGTGAGCTACTATCTAGACCTCTGGGGGACCACAGACAGTCTCTGGTTGCTCCACATAGTCTGGTCTGGTCTCTGGACTAATGTGAGCTACTATCTAGACCTCTGGGGGACCACAGAGAGTCTCTGGTTCCTCCACATAGTCTGGTCTGGTCTCTGGACTAATGTGAGCTACTGTCTAGACCTCTGGGGGACCACAGAGAGTCTCTGGTTGCTCCACATAGTCTGGTCTGGTCTCTGGACTAATGTGAGCTACTATCTAGACCTCTGGGGGACCACAGAGAGTCTCTGGTTGCTCCACATAGTCTGGTCTGGTCTCTGGACTAATGTGAGCTACTATCTAGACCTCTGGGGGACCACAGAGAGTCTCTGGTTCCTCCACATAGTCTGGTCTGGTCTCTGGACTAATGTGAGCTACTATCTAGACCTCTGGGGGACCACAG
>NC_139923.1:29570647-29603147 GCF_963514095.1 Eutrigla gurnardus | reverse complement strand
CTATAATTCCCCTGAAATACATTCAAACTCAAGTATTTGTACTTCGTTACTTCCCACCCCTGATAACGTATGGTCATTAAAGTTTATTTCCCCTAAAATATATGTGAACACTTAAAAGTCTGTTAGAAGTGTTCGTAGTGAAGACTTACCGCGATCACCAGCCCGATGCTCTCGGACAGACTCGCGATGAAGATGAGCGTCACGCAAAAAATCCCAAAACTCCTCTGCATCTGAGAGAGAGAGAGGGAGAGAGAGAGAGAGAGAGAGAGAGAGAGAGAGAGAGAGAGAGAGAGAGAGAGCATCAGTAAAAGTGGAGTCTTTAACTCTGAGGATGAACGAGACTCCGGTTCTGAACGCACCTTGTCTGGTCACGTGCCGTGTCCGCTCAGGTGTGTCGGTGTCTCCGCTCGGTGGTTCAGACGGAACTCCGGCCGGCTTTTATGTCCCCGCGCTCCTGGGAGCGCGCGTCAGCAGGGGGAGGGGGGAGGGGAAGGGGGGGTCACGAGCACAACGCAGGATGAAATTCAATAACATATAATGTCTTCATCACATTTCTCTATGTCGCCCTCGGAGACTGGGATTGGATTTAAGGGTGGGGGGGGGGGGGGGGGGGGATCCGTCAATCTAATCTAAATCTGTGTGTGTGTGTGTGTGTGTGTGTGTGTGTGTGTGTGTGTGTGTGTGTTTGTGTGTGTGCTCCTGAAGAAACTCTAAATCACATCAACACTGTACTGTACTGTTCACAGAGGACGAGGTACAAATACTTCCTTAGTGTACTTCAGTAGTATTCTCAGGTATCTGTACTTTACTGGAGTATTTATGTTTCCCGGCATGTTAACACGAACATCTGTACTTTCTACTACGGGTTTTGTTTACGTGGTATTTTGTGCGTAAAATGAGACAGAATTAAAGTTAATGTTATTATTATGAATTATGTTTTAATTTAACAACAAAAACAAAAACAAAACAGACATTTAATTAGATTCTCCTTCAGAAGCTGAGGAGATTTTAATTTGTGTGATTTCGTACGTTTAATAAACCTTCATATGTTTCCTTCAACAGGACTGAAGACATGATGAGAGAGGCAGGAAGCCGTTTAATGTTCTCTCTCTCACACCGAGCTGCCGGAGGATTTACCGTTAGCCACCGTGATGATCACACATGATGGCGGGTATTACCACGGAGACGGCCCCGGTGGTCGCCATGGAGACGAGTCCGAAAGACGAGCGGGAGGTACAGGTGTGAGACTGGGTCGTGTTTTAAACCAGGCGCCGACCTCCAGGTCTGAAAAGTGAAGCCGACACAGATGTGCCTTTAAAGCTGCATTCTCTCTGCTGGCCACCAGGGGGCGACTCCTCTCTGGTTGTATAGAAGTCTATGAGAAAATGGTCCTACTTCTCTCTGCTGGCCACCAGGGGGCGACTCCTCTCTGGTTGTATAGAAGTCTATGAGAAAATGGTCCTACTTCTCTCTGCTGGCCACCAGGGGGCGACTCCTCTCTGGTTGTATAGAAGTCTATGAGAAAATGGTCCTACTTCTCTCTGCTGGCCACCAGGGGGCGACTCCTCTCTGGTTGTATAGAAGTCTATGAGAAAATGGTCCTACTTCTCTCTGCTGGCCACCAGGGGGCGACTCCTCTCTGGTTGTATAGAAGTCTATGAGAAAATGGTCCTACTTCTCTCTGCTGGCCACCAGGGGGCGACTCCTCTCTGGTTGTATAGAAGTCTATGAGAAAATGGTCCTACTTCTCTCTGCTGGCCACCAGGGGGCGACTCCTCTCTGGTTGTATAGAAGTCTATGAGAAAATGGTCCTACTTCTCTCTTGATGTATTATCTCAGTAAACATTGTAAACATGAGTTTATGGTCTCAATCTCTAGTTTCAAGTCTTCTTCAATCCAGCATGATGTTCATTTAGTACATTATGGTCCATTTAGAGTCCACCAGACCAGAAAGCAGGGGATGCTTTAGGGGGCGGGGCTTACCTGCTGATTGACAGGTCGCTACCATGCTACCAATGCTAGTTAGCTACTAAGATGTCCAAATATGGTCACTTCCTTCACTGGTCTTAAAAAGATGAGTATGGCTTGAACTCGAGGCTTCAAAAACGCATGACGTCACCATGACAACGTCCAACGTCCACCAGACCCCCCTCTAGACTCAGTCCAGATTAAAACGGGCCCACGTTTGTTTTGATGGACGTTTCTCTTCCTTTATTCAGATGAAGAGAAAGTCATTTCCTCAGTGTCATCTGATTTATGAATAAGTTGCAGGATCGGGATGCAGGATTAGGGTCCATGTCTCCGGGTCCCGTTGGGTCCCGTTGAGTCCCGCTGAGTCCTGCTGAGTCCGTCCTATTGTGGTCCGCCTCTCATCACCTTGTTCCCGGAGACGCCAACGATGCTGAAATAGCTGCCGGGCACCTCCTTCTCTCCTCAGCAGGACTTCCTGTTCCTCCTCTGCTGCTGCTGGGTCTCATTGATGCTGAGGACACCACACACAGACCTGGAACCAGATCACTCTGGACCCTGATGCCCCCCCACGACCCCACAAAAAGCCCTCACATCTCAGAAACCGGGAAGAAGAAAAAGGCTTTTCTTCATTTTAAATGTGAAGATGATGCTTTAATCTCCTACATGCTGATAGCTTTAATAATAACACAGTGCTGGGATCTGAAATACAGATATGTTCATCTCAGTTTAGTTTAGTTTATTAATAAATACAGAGGAACAATTCATTTAATGTTGGAAGGCTTCACACATAAATGTACACACATATATATATTTACACACAGAACGCTAATATTACTTCTTTACAAAGTCGTTATTTCTGAGCTTTATAATAATAAAAAATGCGTCAACCAATCAGGTGCGAGTTACATCTATATTCATGAAATCTACATAGAATAAATTAAATGAAACAGAAATAACATTAATACTTTAAAATGGAATATTAAATATTGTAATGAATATAATAAAGAAAAAAGGTTGCGACGGCGACGTTCAGTGAATCTAAACTAAAATATAATTTACTTTTTCATTGATGCAGGTTGTTTTTATTTGTATTTGATACAATAACTTTCATTTGGCTGAAATAAGAATGAGAGACAACAGAAAGCTGGGAGATGTTAAAGGCTTTACCAGACCTCCACCAGACCTCAACCAGGACCCCAAAGTCCTGATCCTCATTTCTCACTCACTAAGTACCAGTAAACCTGGTTTGGAGACCTGAACCAGACGGGTCAACAGTTCACCGTGGACCCGATCGATCCCGACCTGTCGCTCTGACACAGTCCAGACCTGCACGGTGGTCTGAGCTGACAGCAGCAGGACCACATGAGGCAAACCAGACCACGGTGATCCGGTTCAGAGCGCCGACGCAACAACACGCCGACCGATCCTAACACCATTCAGGAAGATCCTCGGTGATGGATCGGCCAATCAGTAGGAGGCGCTCTCACATCTGCCCACGCAAGTCAGGACCCTGAGAGGACCAGCAGCGAACCAACACTCAGCAGACCTTCTAGTGTTTGAACGCTCTGAAGAGTGATGGATGATGTGGAGACAGAACAGCTGTTCAAAGAGACCTGCTGCTGTCCTGAAGCCTCTCTAGAACCGAGATCCAGAGCATTAATATCGATGTATTATCTCAGTAAACATCGTAAACATGAGTTTATGGTCTCAATCTCTAGTTTCAAGTCTTCTTCAATCCAGCATGATGTTCATTTAGTACATTATGGTCCATTTAGAGTCCACCAGACCAGAAAGCAGGGGATGCTTTAGGGGGCGGGGCTTACCTGCTGATTGACAGGTTAGCTACTAGATGGGTTTAATATTACCTTCAATTCAGCTTTTCATTCTTGATGTCTTTCTGATGATGATGATGATGATGATGATGATGATGATGATGATGATGATGATGACGAGGTCATCGTGTGCACAGTGAGTCCAGGTAGCGGTGGAGGCTGTAATGGCGTTGTAATGGCGTGGAGAGTAGCTTCCTGGCACAAGCTCGCCACTTCAGCGGAGCATCAGTCAGCGGCGGCGGTGGACAGCTGCAACCCGGAGCTCTCACTGTCTCCAGGAGCTCCAGGACCATGATGGAGGACTCTGTTTACCCTGGAGACCTGCAGGGTCCAGACCTGGTCTCACTGTACCGTACTTAATGTTGTCTGTCTGTCTGTCTGTCTGCCTGTCTGTCTGTCTGTCTGTCTGTCTGTCTGCCTGTCTGTCTGTCTGCCTGCCTGTCTGCCTGCCTGCCTGTCTCTCTCTCTGTCTGTCTGTCTGCCTGCCTGTCTCTCTCTCTGTCTGCCTGCCTGCCTGCCTGTCTCTCTGTCTGCCTGTCTGCCTGCCTGTCTGTCTCTCTGCGGATGAAGCAGTCATATTAATATCTCCAGTCAACAGGATGCAGGTCTCTTCAGGCAGGGTGGGATTATTGAGTCAGGAGATTATGTTCCTCGTGTTCCCCGCTGGCCTCCGTCCATCGCTCGCCCGCTCACCTTATTAGCATTTAGAGAGGGAGGCCGGGATCATCCCGGGACCCAGAGGAGGTCTGAGGACTCACCGTCAAAAAGCACAAAGAACACAGGAAGAAAACACAGCAGAGATTTGGGATTAAAATTCTATTTGTGTTGGTGACGAGTGTCGTGGAGGCCGAGTCGGGACGGGTTTACCATCTTCATCTTCGTCTTCTTTGTGACTTCTTCTCCCCCAATCTCCCGATCAAGAAAACGCAGAACAAAGTCAAGCTCACACCAAGCTTTGCGTGAGTTGAAATAATTCTGAATTCTTGTATTTCATCTCTTGTAGACTCTTTCGGTCGACAGAATTGATAATCCAACGGACTTCAGTTCAAGAGGATTCAGACTAGATCATGATGGTGTTTCACTTTAACCTGTGACCATTTTATCGTGTGACTTCCAGCCGGACGCCGGTTTACGTGAACGGTTGGCGTAGATAATAAACATAGGTGTCTTAAAAAGATAGAAGGCTTTAACGAGGACGCCAACATGGTTAAACAGCTGCCGTTGCTACGGGCAACCACGATGCAGAGCGCAACTCAACGCTGGTCACCGTCCCTCTGTGTGTGTTGTTATCAGAGCTTCTCATTTCAGGATTATTTTAGCCAACTGCTCATCGAAGGTTGAGGAGTTCCATCAATCAAATGAATATATTTGTTTTAATTGTTAAAAAGAAAGTATCTCAGCATCTCTGTTGTAAAACCTGAGTCTGGATCATCAGCTCTCTTTAATGTTCAAACTAAACAGCTAATAGTCCACGCCGCCGCCAGCTAATGGGCCGTCCTCGCCACTCAACCCGGCCGATGACGAGCACCACTCCGTCACCTTTAATGATGTGTGCAAATTACACTTAATCACTCGCCATTTAGGTCACCTTCAAATGGAGCGCACATTACATTGAGACGCGGCAATTATGTGTTATTTGGGAAGAAAAGGTGTAATGGCTTTCTCTCTTTGTGCATCTCTTTTTCTTTTTTCTTTTATTGTTTGCTTCTTATTTTCTTCTGGCGTCTAATAGCCATCTGTGTTCCTCCGTTAGACCAGAGACTCTTGTTTGTGGAGATGCATTCAAACTTAGTTACAAACCAACATCGTGTCTAGTTTGGCAACGAACAGCAATGAAGCTCGGGATATTTGGAGGATGAGGAAGTCTCTCCTCTTCCCCATCATCATCGCCATTTTCTGTCCAACTGACTTGAGTCACGACTGCTCATTTAGTCAAGTATAATAACACAACATTCATTAGATGACTCACATGCAAACACTCTATATGGTCAGTCTACTTCATTTCATAATTTCTGTTTATTTGCGTTCTCCCATAGAGGAGGAGGGGGGATTCACTGGACCCGGGCTGGTTGGACAGAATCAAGTATTTATTTAATATCAATAACCAGATGAAAAGGATGCTGAAATTACTCCATCATGATGGTGATCAGTAAAAAGTGCTGAGTCATGCTTTGTTAGGTTTGCCTGCAAGACCACAAGATAACTACTGTTAAAACGCTGGTTTTCTGAATGGAGTCAAAGTCAACTTTATTTATATAGCAACTTTCATACATATAAAAATGCAGCCCAAAGTGCTTTTCATTAAAAATTATATATATATATATATATATATATATATATATAAAATCAAAAAGACAGGTCATATTAGAGAGAATAACATTTGCATGAATTATTTAAAAATACCACAGTATTTATTCATTGATAGACTGAGACCGAGTGTGATGTATCCTCCGGCCTGAAGGTGGCGCTGGCGTTTCAAAACATCGCTCGGTCCTCTCCACAAAGAAGACATTTGCGCGACGGGCGAACACTTTGAGCCTCGAAACTTGCCGTCGTCGGCCCCATGACGTCACGTTGTATTACTCGTTTTCAGATACGCAACAACAGCATTCATACATTTCACACACTTCATCCGTTTCTATAACTGAGGCGAATAAGCGACGTTATAACCGCAAGTTTCTTTGTTCGTAAGGAGGCGTTTTGGCGCCAAACGGAGTTACGTCTGTGACGTCGTGGGACCGTAAATAAGCTAGTTTGACGTGACTTCACACTCAGTCTGAAGCCCGTTTTTCGCCAACACGATGAGCTACTCTGACTACGACTCAGACGGATATTCGTCCAACGAGGACGCAGACTACGTCCCGTCAGGTGAGAGCGCTTTAGAGGCAGCGGCTAGGTGACGTTCGTAGGGTGCTAGCTGGGCTAGCTAACCCGCTGTAGCTATCGTCTCCGTCACGAATACACTTCGCTACCGTAGAAACATTCCGTGTTCGTGGTGGGAACCGCGTAACGTGACGTCATTACTTGCGTTAAAAACGCGTCTCAGTAAATGTACCCAGCCCCCGTTATAAGCGTGATGCTAACTCTAAACCTGAACCAAGCCGTACCCCTATTCACCACCGGGGGGCGCTGTCTCTTTACACGGGGGGACACTGTTCCAATTTAAAATATATATTTAATATACACTTTTCACTTTGTAACACATGATTGTTTTTCATTAATCTTGTTATTAAGCATTTCCAGCCGCGCTGTAAATAACCGTTATACCGTCATATTAGCGTCGGTTGTTGTTTAATATTTGTTACATATAATAGTGACCCAATAACAGCCAGGGTTCTTACAGGTGCTGGAAACCCTTAAAAACACTTGAGTTTTAGTGGTGTTCTCAAGGTTTGAAAAGTGCTTGGATGTAGAATAAAGGTCTTGAAATGTGTGTTGTATGTGATGACATCTATGATAGAACAGAGGAAAGAAGATCTCCATATCTGAGGGACTGAAAACAGCATTTTCTGACATTTCTTTATGAAAAATGACTTTTGATGATGAACAGATGATGAAAATAGTTGGTGATTATATTTCTGTGGATCTGTTAGTGGAATTAGTTTTCCTTTCATTTGTGGTCCTTCTGTAAAAAGCTGTCTCCAAACATCATGTTGGTTGTTTAGAGGACAATAACATCTCATTTAATGTGATGAACAAGTGACAGAATAAGTAGACTGAATACTGACCATTGGATTGGTACAAATATGGAGTTTACCACAGCTGGAAGGGGCTGGAAAAGCATGGAAATGCACCTGGAAATGCTTGGAAAGTGCTTGAATGTGACTCTGGAGAAAGTGGAGGAACCCTGAACAGGGCACCAGAATCCACATGGATCCAGATCTAGTAAGGTTGCTGCTCAGGGATGAACCTGATATTATTATTATTATTTTCTATACTTTTTGATCTGCTTCCATTTAAACAACAACAATGCCGTGGTTTGATCTGTTAATCAGCTGATGTCCGTGTATTCCCGTCCTCTTTGTCTCAAACTGCCCGGTGTCTTCGTCCTCAGACGGGAACCTCAGCGAGGACGACCTCAACGAGTGTGAGAAGGAGGAGCCTCTGCACGAGGACGACGGCGTGCCGCATCCCGGCGACGGGAGGAAGAGGAAGGACCTGGCTGTGAGGTGAGGGGGAATATTATTATTATTAATGTTAGTTTTGGTGCTCTGCATTCTCCCGAATGTACAAAAGACATTTCCATGACATCACAGCTGAGTAATTACAAAAATAAAACCTGCATGTATAGTTTTTTAGATCATAATGTCACATTGAAGATGAATGTTTTCAGACAAAAGGCTTTTATTACATTGATTAATGGCCAATATGGGTCAAATACCATTTAAGACTTAATTGGGCCTCAATATATTTTAGTCCCCAGTTTTCCCTTTTCATTCTGATGAAACCGAAACTGCAGCATCTTGGATAATAGGCATTTTATCGGCCGTATATATATATATATATATATATATATATATATATATATATATATATATATATATATATATATATACATATACATACATATACATACATATATATATATATATATGTGTATATATATATATATATATATATATATATGTGTGTATATATATATATATATATATATATATATATGTGTATATATATATATATATATACATATATACATATATGTACATATGTATATATATATATATGAATGATTGTTTTATTCCTTTTGTTAAACCCTCAGAAAGAGGAAGAAAGGCGTGCTGAAGCTCGACCAGGAGGAGGAGGAGGAGGGAGCAGAGGAGGAGGAAGGAGAGACGGAGCGCTCCGAGGTCCGGGAGGAGGACGACGCCCGACAGAAGAAAAAGTCAGACGACCTCTGGGCCAGCTTCCTGTCCGACGTCGGGTCCAGACCCAAAGACCCGCCGCCCGCCTCCCAGTCCAGGACCATGCCGAAGGTGAGGACCGCGTGTTTGTTGGTCCTCCAGCTTCAATCCATCTACAGCCACGCATTGATGCTGCAGCTTTCTGTCTCATACTCGCGGTTTTGTCCTCAGGATGAATCATCAGCAGGGACGGCAGACCCTAAACCACCAGGACCCGGCAAACCATCAGGACCTGCCACACCATCAGGACCTGCCACACCATCAGGACCTGCCACACCATCGGGACCCGGCAAACCATCGGGACCCGCCACACCATCGGGACCCGCCACACCATCGGGACCCGCCACACCATCAGGACCCGCCACACCATCAGGACCCGCTAAAGTCACCATCACCAAAGTGTTCGACTTCGCCGGAGAGGAAGTGAGGTCTGAATAATTCAGAGATGATTTGATTAAGAAACGTGTCTAAATGATGATTTCAGATAAGTTTCCACAGCTGACCAGTAGGTGGCGCCACACACTCACTAATGCAGGCTCGATGGAGGATAGCTCTGCTGCTGAACTTCCCTCAGTTATTTGTGTTATTACTTTACTCATTCTCACTGTTAATACCTTTAGAAACATTTGTTCTTTTCCTGCAACAATTCAAATGATCGGCTGAATGAAAGCTGCTGTCTGTTGTTCACACGTTCACCTGGAAAGTCTTGGAAACGTTCAGGCCCAATTCAAGTATTCAAATGTCTTTGAAGCTGTGATTCCCCTGGAGGTCACTAGAGGTCAGTCCTCCTCCCAGTCCTCCTCCCGAGTCCTCCCAGTCCTCCTCCCGAGTCCTCCCAGTCCTCCTCCCAGTCCTCCTCCCAGTCCTCCTCCCCAGTCCTCCTCCCAGTCCTCCTCCCCAGTCCTCCTCCCCAGTCCTCCTATCGAGTCCTCCTCCCCAGTCCTCCTCCCCAGTCCTCCTCCCAGTCCTCCTCCCAGTCCTCCTCCCCAGTCCTCCCCAGTCCTCCTCCCGAGTCCTCCCAGTCCTCCTCCCAGTCCTCCTCCCCAGTCCTCCTCCCGAGTCCTCCTCCCAGTCCTCCTCCCCAGTCCTCCACCCAGTCCTCCACCCAGTCCTCCTCCCCAGTCCTCCTCCCAGTCCTCCTCCCAGTCCTCCTATCGAGTCCTCCTCCCCAGTCCTCCTCCCAGTCCTCCTCCCGAGTCCTCCAAGTCCTCCTCCCAGTCCTCCTCCCCAGTCCTCCTCCCGAGTCCTCCCAGTCCTCCTCCCAGTCCTCCTCCCCAGTCCTCCTCCCAGTCCTCCTCCCCAGTCCTCCTCCCGAGTCCTCCCAGTCCTCCTCCCAGTCCTCCTCCCCAGTCCTCCTCCCAGTCCTCCTCCCCAGTCCTCCTCCCAGTCCTCCTCCCGAGTCCTCCCAGTCCTCCTCCCAGTCCTCCTCCCCAGTCCTCCTCCCGAGTCCTCCCAGTCCTCCTCCCAGTCCTCCTCCCCAGTCCTCCTCCCAGGCCTCCTCCCCAGTCCTCCTCCCAGTCCTCCTCCCGAGTCCTCCCAGTCCTCCTCCCGAGTCCTCCCAGTCCTCCTCCCAGTCCTCCTCCCCAGTCCTCCTCCCGAGTCCTCCCAGTCCTCCTCCCAGTCCTCCTCCCGAGTCCTCCCAGTCCTCCTCCCAGTCCTCCTCCCCAGTCCTCCTCCCAGGCCTCCTCCCCAGTCCTCCTCCCAGTCCTCCTCCCGAGTCCTCCCAGTCCTCCTCCCGAGTCCTCCCAGTCCTCCTCCCAGTCCTCCTCCCCAGTCCTCCTCCCGAGTCCTCCCAGTCCTCCTCCCAGTCCTCCTCCCGAGTCCTCCCAGTCCTCCTCCCAGTCCTCCTCCCCAGTCCTCCTCCCGAGTCCTCCCAGTCCTCCTCCCAGTCCTCCTCCCGAGTCCTCCCAGTCCTCCTCCCCAGTCCTCCTCCCAGTCCTCCTCCCGAGTCCTCCCAGTCCTCCTCCCGAGTCCTCCCAGTCCTCCTCCCAGTCCTCCTCCCCAGTCCTCCTCCCGAGTCCTCCCAGTCCTCCTCCCAGTCCTCCTCCCAGTCCTCCTCCCCAGTCCTCCTCCCAGGCCTCCTCCCCAGTCCTCCTCCCAGTCCTCCTCCCCAGTCCTCCTCCCGAGTCCTCCCAGTCCTCCTCCCAGTCCTCCTCCCCAGTCCTCCTCCCAGTCCTCCTCCCCAGTCCTCCTCCCAGTCCTCCTACCGAGTCCTCCCAGTCCTCCTCCCAGTCCTCCTCCCAGTCCTCCTCCCGAGTCCTCCCAGTCCTCCTCCCAGTCCTCCTCCCAGTCCTCCTCCCGAGTCCTCCCAGTCCTCCTCCCAGTCCTCCTGCCAGACTGGACCCGCCCTCGCTGCTGTGTGTAATTACGGCTGCATGTAATTAGCGTGTAATTAGCATGTAATTAGCACGCGGAGCAGGGAAAGCCGTGATGGAGTCTTCCAGCGGTCATTCCTCATATAGCCTCCTGTCTCACCCCCAGTGAGACAGACAGATGTGTGTTTGTTTATACAGTACAGAGGAGCTTCAAGCTTTACATAGTTTCCCCCCCCCCCCCCCTCCGTCAGGGTGGACAAAGTGGTATCAGCCGACTCCAAAGAAGCCAAGAGTTATCTTAAGAGCCAGAAACAAGAGGAGGAAGAGGAGGATGAAGCCTCATCACCCGACCGACCTTCTGTTCCTGGTCCCAGGTACACTTTACACACACACACACACACACACACACACACACACACACACACACACACACACACACACACACCACATCTAAAGATGAGACACATCTATAGTCCATATGTTTTTGTTGTGAAAATCTATATATAAAATATATATATATATATATATATATGTGTGTGTGTGTGTGTGTGTGTGTGTGTATACACCTTCTGTTGCCATGGTAATTCAAATCATTTGGGTATGTGTACATCTTTCCTCCAAAATCCCAGACAGGAAACAGGAAATCATCTTCCAAGAGACAGGAAGTACAGTGTGACCACAAGCTGTTTCCTATTTATCTCTATCTCTGTGTGTGTGTGTGTGTGTGTGTGTGTGTGTGTGTGTGTGTGTGTGTGTGTGTGTGTGTGTGTGTGTGTGTGTGTGTGTGTGTGTGTGTGTGTGTGTGTGTGTGTGTGTGTGTGTGTGTGTGTGTGTGTGTGTGTGAGTGTGTGTGTGTGAGAGATAGCCATCAGCATCACGCCCTCATTAACGTTACACAAACACACAGAACAGAACGTCACTTTCATGAAATACTCAAATCAGATGTTTCAAAGTGCCAAACTTTTATTTGATGAATTTCTTGAACAACCTACAACCCTTTAAAGCGCTCCTCTAACGTTCTGAGAGTTTATCTGCGTTCTCTCCTGCAGCGGCAAGCGGCCGGCGGGCATGTCCGGCCTCCTCGGACGCTTCGGGCTGAAGAAGCAGAAGATGAGCACGCTGGAGAAGTCCAAGATGGACTGGGACGCCTTCAAGTCGGAGGAGGGCATCACGGAGGAGCTGGCCATCCACAACCGGGGCAGAGAAGGGTGAGAGGTCGCCGGGTTACCGGGGCGACGGCCATCTGATGACCCGTCACAGTGTTACACTGAAGTACATTGTTCTGGTGAATCCTGAAACGTGTTGCATTGTAGATGTAGAATTGATCTGTGATTTTATATCAATAACCAGATAAAAGGATGCTGAAATAACTCCATCATGATGGTGATCAGTAAAAAGTGCTGAGTCATGCTTTGTTAGGTCTGTCTGCAAGACCACAAGATAACTACTGTTAAAACGCTGGTTTTCTGAATGGAGTCTGGTTGATGGTGCTAGGCTACGCTAACATTGTAGCTGCTCCATCAACACTCCATATAAGGTCATCTAGACATAAATACAGCAGAGACCTTGTTGTTTGGACCACAGACAGTCTCTGGTTCCTCACATAGTCTGGTCTGGTCTCTGGACTCATGTGAGCTACTATCTAGACCTCTGGGGGACCACAGACAGTCTCTGGTTCCTCCACATAGTCTGGTCTGGTCTCTGGACTCATGTGAGCTACTATCTAGACCTCTGGGGGACCACAGACAGTCTCTGGTTCCTCCACATAGTCTGGTCTGGTCTCTGGACTCATGTGAGCTACTATCTAGACCTCTGGGGGACCACAGACAGTCTCTGGTTCCTCCACATAGTCTGGTCTGGTCTCTGGACTCATGTGAGCTACTATCTAGACCTCTGGGGGACCACAGACAGTCTCTGGTTCCTCCACATAGTCTGGTCTGGTCTCTGGACTAATGTGAGCTACTATCTAGACCTCTGGGGGACCACAGACCGTCTCTCTGTGGTCTAGTAAAACCTGATGATCCCTCTGTGTGTGTGGTTTTTCAGCTACGTGGAGAGGAAGAACTTCCTGGAGCGCGTCGACCACCGGCAGTTCGAGTTGGAGAAAGCGGTTCGTCAGAGCAACACCAAGCAGTGACGCAGGAAACCCACATTTGTGTTTCCTGCGTCTCTCTAATGACAATGTTTGATGACGGCGAGGATTCAAACCGCCACACTGAGAGGAAGTGAGGTCATCCTCACCTTCCCTACTTCCTGATGCCGCTGATTTAGAGTTTTAGGTGAAATTGTTTTATACAACTTTTGTTTGTAGTTTTGTCCGTTGTTTTTTTTAATATATATTCTCTGAAATCTACGACTGATATAAAACTCGAGGACGATGTTCACCATTGCCACGGTAACGGAAAGTCGCCACGATCAACTTTGTCCACAACGTGTTTCTCTGCGACATCTGTGTTTTCTAAGAAAGAAAACCCTCTTGTGTTCAGAACAAGCATCTGGGTCGGCAGGAAGAAAACGTGTTAGCATCGTACGTTTCGGGGGGAAAACGCGGACACATCGGATATCTATGTCTTTATTCGGACGGAGCAAGTCATGTGAGCGACGTGAAGAGTGAGTCATATATCAAGCTACCATCATTGAACATTACCTATATGGTATAAAAAAGGATTTCACCCAGGAGTCCGATGTTTGTGTCCCAAGAGAAGCCAAAACGTACGTTACGATCGTTACGTAAGGAAGTCGTGTAACGGGACTTCAGCTATCTTTTTTTTTTTATATTTTATTTTTTAACCAAGTCGTTCTGTTGCTGGAACCTAACGGACGTTTTCTTCCGATGTGACCATATCCAGTGCAGAAATATGATGCTAATGTTTTTTTTGTTTTCCGTCTAAATTGGAATAATTTCAGAGATTAAAATAGCAAAAAAAATTACCCGGCGAAAGGTTGTGAGGGGAGGGGCTTCCCATTGCCACAGTAACGGTTTAGAAAGGTCTTTTTATATATTGAAGCTTGATGGAATGAAGGAGGGACCACCGCTGACTTCCTGTTCCCTCCGGCACCGTTTGAACGAAGACGGGAAGCAGCGCTCTCATGTAAATATTAAATATTCAATAAACACACGGATCATTTTCATTTGTCTTGATCACGCCTCTGTACTCGTCGGTTTTCCTTCAATGCAAACGTGCTGCTTCCTCAGATCCACCCGTCGCTCGTCCACACTCCAAATATGGTCACTTCCTTCACTGGTTGCAAAACATCCAAGATGCTGAACTGGAGGCTTCAGAACCGAGGAGTGACATCACCGTGACGACGTCCACTTCTTCCATTCAGTCCACGAGATCATCGTTATCATTTAAGTCAGGTGGGAGGAGTCTGAAACACTGGTCCAATCAAGACGTCCCAGCAGAGGTGATCCGTTCGGTGGATCGGTTCGGTTTCAGATCACCTTCAATTGCCGCGAAAATGTTGGGAGTCGGACCGCAGAATCCAGATTCAGCACAAGGACTTCAAACATGGCGTCCGAGGGGCGGAGCCTCTTAACAGGAAGCTGATTCCACAGCGTCTCCTATAATGTGAACCTGAACCTTAAAAAGCTCCCGTTACGAGGGTTTGATTCCATCCAGACCACGTGACACTACTTCGTTGTAACCACGTTCTGCATGTTATTATCTATGACATCACCGGCTGGTCTTAAAGGACAGGCGCTGAATAAAAACATCAGAAATACGACGGAGACGGTGAATCCGTACTGCTTGTTTATGGTGATGAAACAGTGTGATGATCGTGTTTCTATCATCAGGATACTTTAAAATAAAACAGGAAGAATTACTAAATGTTTTAAATGTACGTATCTGTTATTTATGCACTTATGATTCATCTTCACTGCGAGACTTTTCAACGACGGCATGACGGCTTTTATTTACGTTGAAGACATTCAAGTACGTAACTGGAATGATGTGTTCTGCTTTTTGAATCGGCCGGCAGCGGCTTCCTGTACGGCTCTGACCCGTCGACGTGCGGCGGCCTGAACCTTCTGTTTTCACCCAATAAACCACAATTACTCCTGAAGATATGCTCTTTAATATTTAAAGATGTATCTTAATTATTAAAGAGCAGATTTCCATCTTTCCGAGGGACCGTGGACGTAACAGGCTGCGTTCAGGTTGCACACCATCCAACTAATATTGAATGTTCTTCACTAAATGTAAAGTGATTCCAGTGTTTTAGGAACAATTTAACAGCGCTCCTTTAACGGTTCGGTCCAAAAACCGAACCCCCTGCAGGGGGAGCGCGCGCCCAGCTGTGCGGGACTGGCAGTCCTCCTCGCAGTGAGGCGGTCTCTTTAAGACCGGACTGGAGGATCGTCCCACCCTGAGGAGGGCACGGCAGGCAGCGGAGACGGCCGAGGCGGATCACAGAGTCCGAGCTGCGACGGGACGGCGGAAGTCTCCGTGGACCGGCGTGTTATCGGTGAAGGATTCGCGGCCGAGGCGGCACAGGGGGACCAGGGGGACCAGGGAGACCGGATACACACGGAGGGGAGACAGCCGGCCCTGCTGCACGTCCGGGCGGCCGCACCGCGTTACAAACCCCGCAGACGCGTTTTTAGCCCCGTAGACTAAACGGACCAGGACCCCCGAGACCAACCGGATATACCCCCGTTCACACCGACCGACCCGCGGAATGGACGCAGCCGGACGGAGCGGCGGGGATCCGTGAAGGAGAACCGGGAAGAGGAGCCGTTATCCGGCCGGGAAGGAGACCCGGGACGGAGACCCGGGACGAGCAAGAAAAGGCGTTTCTGAAACGGAATCCGATCCGAGCAAGGGAGGCAACATGTCGGTCCCGGTGAGTCACGTTCACACCTCGTCACTGCACACGGAACATTAACGGAAAACACGATGCAGCACACACACCCAGTTAGACAGGAACCGGATCCTAGTGCACCCTCGATGTGGACCGTGGTGGAACCAGCAGGCTGGTGCAAGCAGTGCAGGATGGTGAAAGCAGTGCAGGATGGTGAAAGCAGTGCAGGCTGGAACGGTTGCTGAGGAGGCTTTGATGTGCCGGTTCACACTCTGGGTCTGTAGGAGCTATTCTGGGCCAACCTGTCTACACAGACTGCTGGTGTGTGTGTGTGTGTGTGTGTGTGTGTGTGTGTGTGTGTGTGTGTGTGTGTGTGTGTGTGTGTGTGTGTGTGTGTGTGTGTGTGTGTGTGGCCTACACACACTCAGCTACACCACAAATAGAAAACCTGCTGACAGTTATTGTTTTACTTCCATTATAGGAACACAGAATATTTCCGTTACGTCTGATTCCAAAGATCGGACGATATCAGATTTCATATCAGGATCAGAAAGTAGAAGATGTGTCTTTTCTCTGATCCAATAAATAATATTAGATTCTTCCAGTATGTGTGAGTGCCACTTTAAGAGTTTTACTTAAGGATAATATCCTGACTCGCAGGTATGTTGGTGGGATAATCGCCACATGACATTTCCATATGGTCCCAGGTCTAATAAAGTCCTCCTGGTAATAATTATAACTTTATTTAACGGCCGATGTGATGGTTAATGCACAAGCTGATGTGATTCATTGACAATAATAATGTCGTTTGGATCACACGGTGAGTTCACGAGTCTCTGAGGCCGGTAAGCCTTCTGCAATATGCCGTCAGTGTTTAGTCCAAATAAATCCTCCATCACAAGTTCCATAATCAGGATTTAATCATTCAGCCTTCAACTGAGAGGAAAACACTGTTCATGTACAGGGTTTTCATCCAGAGGGTCTCTGGATTTCACCAAGCTGGATTCACTGGATCCAACATGACCCACGTGGGCTGGTCTACCACAGCTGGAGGAACCAGAATAAAGTATTGATCTGTGATTTATAGGGGTGTGACGATACACTCCGCTCACGAGAACGAGACGAGACGAGATTTTAAGAAAACTACAATGACAAAATATATGACTGGACCAACAGACTTTAATTTAACAGAGTTGCACATGCATTTTGAAATATTTTATTATAACTCTTTACATGCATGATGTTAGCATTATCTTTTAATAAACTTCTTCTTTCACAAATTTAAACTAAAACTACAATTTATAAAAGTTAAAATAAAATAAATAAAATAAAATATTTCTGTTTTCCAAGTGTAAATATGTGCAAAACCAAATCAAAGTTCTACTTTGTCAATACAGAGTTCAAATAGTGCAAACGGAGCCTGACCAAGTATGTCATGAACAACATGCTGCAACTACAGCATCTTCAGCATCTTCAGCATCTCCGACATCGCAGCTGTCAAGTGTATCAATGCTTCGGGAGTTTTGTCTCATCTCTGGGCTGGTGATGCTGCTGCTATGGCAGCTTGCTGCTCAAGGTAACGAGCCAGCATATCCAACGTGCCCGTCATTAACTTGTGTGATGGTGATTGTAGCCGTTTCTGCTTGGACATTTTCACCGCGGTAGCCGCTGAACTACGATGAAAAAAGCAGTCAAGGTGCGTGTCCACAGGGGCATTTTTAAACGCGAGTGGACGCGCCGCTTCCCAGTATTGCACGCTTGTGGGCTCCCACTAGAGGATGATTGACAGGCGCTCTCCTTCAAACAACAGACTTTTGCGAGCGTTCCCGAGGCGGCGAGTCGAGCCCGGCGCCTCTGATTAGCATAAAGTAGATTCGACTTCAACTTTAGGCAAATGAGGAGCGGCCAACTCGCGCGCCGTCTCTCGACATTCGCCGCGACGCTACCAGAATGCATTGCACGGCTTTTCACATAGACAATGAATGGGACGCGGAGATACACCGCTGCCTGTGGACACGCACCATCACCCGCCCGAGTAAACGAGCGACGCGGGGAACACCGAGGCCAGCTTGGGTTGCAAGATTTATAGTGTGCGCAAAACAGATGTGCGACTTCAATCCCGCGTCGCGCACGGCCACGTCCATATTACGTACATTTTCGTAACAATAAGCGATGCCTTGGTTGGTTTTTTAAGCTCCCAGTCAGTAACAGCTGTCTGTAAAACCTCAGCTATGTATAGCTCACAAATCTCGCGAGACGGATTTTTAAGGCGACGAGAAATATCGTCGACTTTAATCTCGCGAGATCTCGTGGTACGAGATCTCGTCACACCCCTAGTGATTTAATATCAATAACCAGATGAACAGGATGCTGAAATAACTCCATCATGATGGTGATCAGTAAAAAGTGCTGAGTCATGCTTTGTTAGTCTGTCTGCAAGACCACAAGATAACTACTGTTAAAACGCTGGTTTTCTGAATGGAGTCTGGTTGATGGTGCTAGGCTACGCTAACATTGTAGCTGCTCCATCAACACTCCATATAAGGTCATCTAGACATAAATACAGCAGAGACCTTGTTGTTTGGACCACAGACAGTCTCTGGTTTCTCATAGACTTCTATACAGTCAGAGAGGAGTCGCCCCCGGGTGGCCAGCAGAGAGAATGACCAACGTTGTGTTGGAGACGCAGCTGCGCGTTTCCATGGTTACTAGGAAATAATACAAGTGTTAACCTACCTGAGTGATAGTGGGGTCTGTGTGTGTGTGTTTGTGTGTCCTCCACATGTTCTGGTTATTCTGTCAACGTGTCCTGTCATCGACCGTCTCTGCGTTTGTAAAGAGAAGTGATGACATGTTTTGTGGGCGGAGCCTAACTGGTGTTTGTGTAGCGCTGCCGTCACATAGACGCCGTCACATCGCGTCTGTCTGCAGTGACTTCCTGTCACCACGGTGACCAGACATGAACGTGACGTCTGCTCTTTTGACATGTCACACCTGCAGATGGTGAGAGCCTCGTTGCCACAGCAACCGTTCCCATGAGTCCTCACACCTGGTCACACACACACACATGCGTTCCCTGACCAACACGGTGTGGTTGTGTGTTCAGCTGAGCGTCGATCTGCTGAGCACACAAGAAAGTGTGTGTGTGTGTGTCGTGTGTGTGTGTGTGTGTGTGTGTGTGTGTGTGTGTGTGTGTGTGTGTGTGTGTGTGTGTGTGTGAGCACTTCAGTCACATTGGTTTGTGTGTGTTGTGTGTCTAGTTGTTAGCTGATGCTACATGCTATGACATCGTAATGGAAGGCTAACAAACATGAACCAATAAAAACAACATAAATCACGATCTTGCTGGAGGAACGACTTCATGCTCACACATAAACATCAACCCCATGAGCTGGAAGAACACCGGTGAGGTGGTGTTGGACCATGTTGTCGTAGCTTCTTAATAACGGCTAATAACGCTGGAGAGCACTATTCATCTGAATGCAAAACACAATTTCACCACTAGATGGGAGTAATTCCTACACGGTCTCTTTAACGTTAGAAAACTTTCATCCACATTGATCAGTTCTTTGAATCAAACTTCTTCTAAACGTGAACACGTCTGGATCGCTAATCAGTATAATAATCGGCAATAATCAGTAATAACCGGTAGTAATCGGTAATAATCAGTTATAATCAGTAATAATCGGTAATAATCAGTAATAATCATAGTAATCAGTAATAATCGTACTTATTAGTAATAATCGGTAATAATCAGTAATAATCATAGTAATCAGTAATAATCGTAATAAGCATGAATAATCAGTAATAATAGGTAATAATCAATTATTATTATTTTGAACCTCCATCAAACTGGTGCTGTGTGTGTGTGTGTGTGTGTGTGTGTGTGTGTGTGTGTGTGTGTGTGTGTGTGTGTGTGTGTGTGTGTGTGTGTGTGTGCCTGCATGTGGATGTATGCATAAATCAAAAAACGCTGATGGAGGTTATTTACGATGGTGTGTGTCCCTTCTACACTCACACACACACACACACACACACACACACCCTGTAGTAGATATGTGGGGTTTCCCGAGGTGATTAACAGGGGCTGCTTGGGCCGGTGCGGCACTGTTTGTGCGCATTTGCCATCGTAAAGCTTTTCAGTTCAATATCAATCATAGCTGTTTAGAGAGAGAAGCCCCGCCTCCCGACTCAATACACACACACACACACACACACACACACACACACACCTTGCATCTCAATTTCATGCAGCTCTCCTCGCCGGTGGAGCGTTGCTAGGGGCAACAGGAGGGTCTGCTGAGTGTCAGTCTCATAGCGGGCCTCGCCGTTTTAAACGGAGCCGTGGACACGCGGCGCCAAACGGCATTCTGAGTTGACTTCCTGTTTGTGTTCAAAGGGGCGGAGTCTGTCAGTCACGTCCATTCATCTCCTTCCAGCATCCACTAAGATCCGATACCAAACAGGAAGTTAACCTCAATGTGTTTGATGAGAAATTAGGAGTCTGGATCTGCAAGAGACCGGTTCAGGGTTTAGGATCCAGATCAGGGTTTAGGATCCAGATCAGGGTTTAGGATCCAGATTAGGGTTTAGGATCCAGATCAGGGTTTAGGATACAGATTAGGGTTTAGGATACAGATCAAGGTTTAGGATCCAGATTAGGGTTTAGGATACAGATCAAGGTTTAGGATCCAGATTAGGGTTTAGGATCCAGATCAGGGTTTAGGATCCAGTCACAGATATTTATATAACATGTGTTTGATAAGAATTATGACCCGTGAGACTAGAATGTACTACCGTGAAAAATGATTACATCATCAAGTAAATAAATGGTAAATGGCCTCATTTATATAGTGCTTTTATCCAAAGCCCTTTACATTAATGACTGACATTCATTCACACATTCACACACCGACGGTGGAGTCAACCACCCAGGGCGACAGCCAGCTCGTCAGGAGACATTAGGGTGAGGTGCCTTGCTCAGAGACATCAGGCACTCAGCTAGGAGGAGCTGGGGATCGAACCGGCAATCTTGCGGTTACCAGCCAACCCGCTCTACCTCCTGAGCTAAACCCCCCCTTATCATATAAATATCATGGTGTTACTAGTATTATGTTACCTGTGATATCATGTCCCGACCTGTGATGTCATGCCCTGGTCTGTGATGTCATGTCCTGGTCTAACCCTGATCCTGGAGGTCTAACCCTGATCCTGGAGGTCTAACCCTGATCCTGGACGTCTAAACCTGATCCTGGAGGTCTCACATTGATCATGGATGTCTAAACCTGATCCACTTCACTTCCCTCCATCTTTACCCCTCCACTGTAAATAGCCACCTCGCTTCCTTCGTCCATCCAGTCCGCTCTTCCCCCGTATCCGCCGTCATCCATCCAGGCCTCCACATCCTCCACACACAGCCCCCCCCAACCCCCCCAGCACAATTCCATCACACACACACACACACACACAGCCGGCGGTGTGGAATGGCCTTTGTGAGGAGTAAATTGCTTGCCCTCTCAGTTCACAACCAATTCACATGATGGCAGCTGGGCAGATTAAAGTGTGTGTGTGTGTGTGTGTGTGTGTGTGTGTGTGTGTGTGTGTGTGTGTGTGTGTGTGTGTGTGTGTGTGTGTGTGTGTGTGTGTGTGTGTGTGTGTGTGTGTGTGTGTGTCCACTAAAGCTGCATGACATCAGAACAAAGCCAGCGTTTAAATATATTTTACTTCCTCTGGAACATAAATTGCAATATGAAATTAAATATTTAATTTTAAGAAAGGATAATTTTGGTTGCTAAATTAAGAGTCTGGATCCATAAATTATTAATATTAATAAAAAAAAATTCCCAGCCGCGATGACCCTCCTTGTTCATCTACGACAAACGGTTCATGTTACTAAAGTGGGCGGGGTAACAGTGAAGTGGGCGGGGCTTCGTTAAGTGAAGATTAAGGGGATTTTGATCACTTCTGTCCTCTGGATGCATAAATTCCAAAATGCCGAACTCGAGGCTTCAAAACCGTAAACCGTATTTCACAAATCAGCGGGTAACGTTGCCATGACGACGTCTACACTTTATAGAAGCTAACTTTGTTAGCACCTTTACATCTGGATCCAGACCCAGTAAGCAACATCCTTACTGGATCTGGATCCATGTGGATTCTGGTGTGAAGCTGCTAACAAAGTTAGCTTCTATAATTCAAGGTTCAACTTCGCGGCTTGTTAAAGTCATCTTAGTAGCTAACTAGCATTGGTAGCATGGTAGAGACCTCCCCTGGTGGCCAGCAGAGAGAAGTAGGACCATTTTCTCATAGACTTCTATACAACCAGAGAGGAGTCGCCCCCTGGTGGCCAGCAGAGAGAAGTAGGACCATTTTCTCATAGACTTCTATACAACCAGAGAGGAGTCGCCCCCTGGTGGCCAGCAGAGAGAAGTAGGACCATTTTCTCATAGACTTCTATACAAACAGAGAGGAGTCGCCCCCTGGTGGCCAGCAGAGAGAAGTAGGACCATTTTCTCATAGACTTCTATACAACCAGAGAGGAGTCGCCCCCTGGTGGCCAGCAGAGAGAAGTAGGACCATTTTCTCATAGACTTCTATACAACCAGAGAGGAGTCGCCCCCTGGTGGCCAGCAGAGAGAAGTAGGACCATTTTCTCATAGACTTCTATACAACCAGAGAGGAGTCGCCCCCTGGTGGCCAGCAGAGAGAAGTAGGACCATTTTCTCATAGACTTCTATACAACCAGAGAGGAGTCGCCCCCTGGTGGCCAGCAGAGAGAAGTAGGACCATTTTCTCATAGACTTCTATACAACCAGAGAGGAGTCGCCCCCTGGTGGCCAGCAGAGAGAAGTAGGACCATTTTCTCATAGACTTCTATACAACCAGAGAGGAGTCGCCCCCTGGTGGCCAGCAGAGAGAAGTAGGACCATTTTCTCATAGACTTCTATACAACCAGAGAGGAGTCGCCCCCTGGTGGCCAGCAGAGAGAAGTAGGACCATTTTCTCATAGACTTCTATACAACCAGAGAGGAGTCGCCCCCTGGTGGCCAGCAGAGAGAAGTAGGACCATTTTCTCATAGACTTCTATACAACCAGAGAGGAGTCGCCCCCTGGTGGCCAGCAGAGAGAAGTAGGACCATTTTCTCATAGACTTCTATACAAGCAGAGAGGAGTCGCCCCCTGGTGGCCAGCAGAGAGCTTTAAGGACGTTCAGCGTTGGCTGCTTGTCTCTCTTTGCTGCCATCCTAATTAGCCTACTCCACTTCTGGCGGTCTATAAAAAGACGGACCCGTCCTCCTCTGTGATGATAGAAGTGGACTTCCCAAAAAAATGTTTTTATATTTTAAATTAACATACAGTTACATTGACATACTATTCATATATCTTCACATATTATTAACCGTATTCTTGCAATATTTATATATAAATATTGTGTGTGAGAGAGAGAGAGAGAGAGAGAGAGAGTGAGAGAGAGAGAGAGAGAGAGAGTGAGTTTTATCAGCATATCTAGATCAGTTCAGATTGATTCTCTGGCCCTTCAGTCTCAGTTGCCATAGTAACCTCCCTATATATATATATATATATATATATATATATATATATATATATATATATATATATATATATATATATGTGTGTGTGTGTGTGATATGAAGGCAGCCATCAAACGGTAAATGATGTGAAGGTAGAACTCACTTTAACTCTGAAAGCTGAAGCTGCTGCGTCGGCATGACGACGAGGTCTCTGCTCACGTCGGTGCTGTTCCTCCCTCCCTGTCCTCCAGGTGTTCTGTAGGATGTTTGACTGCCTGCAGGGGGCGCCACAGGTGGAGGTAGGTCACACAGCATGGAGTGGAGTGCTGCTAACACCTGAACGCCTGAGCCCACATGAGTCCAGAGACCAGACCAGACTATGTGGAGGAATCAGAGACTGTCTGTGGTCCCCCAGAGGTCTAGATAGTAGACCACATTAGTCCAGAGACCAGACCAGACTATGTGGAGTAACCAGAGACTGTCTGTGGTCCCCAGAGGTCTAAATAGTAGCTCACATGAGTCCAGAGACCAGACCAGACTATGTGGAGTAACCAGAGACTGTCTGTGGTCCCCCAGAGGTCTAGATAGTAGCCCACATTAGTCCAGAGACCAGACCAGACTATGTGGAGGAACCAGAGACTGTCTGTGGTCCAAACAACAAGGTCTCTGCTGTATTTATGTCTAGATGACCTTATTTGGAGTGTTGATGGAGCAGCTACAATGTTAGCGTAGCCTAGCATCATCAACCAGACTCCATTCAGAAAACCAGCGTTTTAACAGTAGTTATCTTGTGGTCTTGCAGACAGACCTAACAAAGCATGACTCAGCACTTTTTACTGATCACCATCATGATGGAGTTATTTCAGCATCCTTTTATCTGGTTATTGATATTAAATCACAGATCAATAGTTCATTTTTATTAAAAATGAATGTGAGATTCATGGATCTGAGTACTTAATTGGGCTAATAAAACTGCGTTTGGTTGACTGAGCTGATCACTGTGATGTCATCATCAGTGTGATCATCACACTGTGATGTCATCACCGCCGGTGACTGCACGTTTCTGTTCAAATCTACATCACAAACTCATTTATTGAACTAACGGTCTGAGCATGTTCTCCTCATTGCAGGCTGCGTGTGTTTGATTGATTGTTTTCCCATCATGCTGTGCTGCAGCAGCTCACCTCTCTCTCTCTGAAACACTCGGTTTGACCACCTGCCCCTCCCTCCCAAAAAGCCCAGTCTGCTGTGATTGGTCCTCTGTTGTTTTTCAGTTCCTCTAGAAGTCGAAGCACGTTAACGTTGGTCTCCTCCACACTCAGCTCCAAATGTGGCGGCGTTTTGAGAAGGCCACATTTCTGAGCTGCATTTGAAGGCATGTTTCCCTCGGCCGGCCACCAGGGGGCGACGCCTCTCTGATTGTATAGAAGTCTATGGGAGACACAGAGACCCAGTCTTCATGAAGCCGGAGCAGAGACCATTACCATATTCAGATCCACGTTGACCCACATCACCTCGGTCCTACAATGGCTTCTGTTGTCGTGCTGTGTGATGCCCTGGTGGATTGTGGGTCGGTGTGACAGAGGCCACGGTTGTGGCGGTCGGCGAGTCCGTGTCCAGGTCCGGGTCCGGGTCACGGAGGGTGAGGGGTGTGGAGGTGTGAGGAATGTTCTGTTGGCTGGCTGGTCGACTGCAGACACAATGGAGCTGCTGTTCCTCCAACATGGGGGGCAGCGAGGATAAGAGGGGGCGTGGCCAAACCAGGGGGCGTGGCCAAACTGGGACGGTTCATCTTTAATTCATCTTACTGATGAATCCATTCCTCATGACAGCCGGTAGAAGTGTAGTAACACAGGGTTGGTCCGGGTGCTGGAAATCCTTGAAAACACTTTTTTTGTGTGGCGTTTTCAAGGTTTGAAAAGGTCTTGGATTTAGACTAAAGGTCTTGAAATGTATGTTCTATGTGATGACATCTATGATAGAACAGAGACAAGAAGATCTCCATATTTGAGGGACTGAAAACAGCATTTCCTGACATTTCTTTATGAAAAATGACTTTTGATGATGAACAGATGATGAAAATAGTTGGTGATTATATTTCTGTGGATCTGTTAGTGGAATTAGTTTTCCTTTCATTTGTGGTCCTTCTGTAAAAAGCTGTCTCCAAACATCATGTTGGTTGTTTAGAGGACAATAACATCTCATTTAATGTGATGAACAAGTGACAGAATAAGTAGACTGAATACTGACCATTGGATTGATACAAAGATGGAGTTTACCACAGCTGGAAGGGGCTGGAAAAGCATGGAAATGCACCTGGAAATGCTTGGAAAGTGCATCCTTTCTAATCAGTTCCACCAGGGGGCGACTCCTCTGGTGTATATAAGAAGTGGACGTTGCCATGGTGATGTCTCCCGTTGGTTTGTGGACTACGTTTTTTTAATTTGGATTTTTGCCACCAGTGAAGGAAGTGACCATATTTGGAGTGTGGAGGAGCGACGGGGGGATCTGATGACCCGTACTGGATCTGGATCCATGTTAAGCTTTTTTCCCGTTGTCCTGGAAAACGCTGAGTCAGCATTTATCGGAGGCCAGAGGGAAAGCTTAAAAAAGGATGTTTTTCAAAGAATCTATATTCGGTGACTCGGCAGTCAGACGTTTCCTCTGATCACTGAAATACTCACTGGAGAAAAGTAATCAAATAATCAGTTTATTTACGTTTTTAGTTGCCGTGGCAACGCAGTGATTTAGCTTCCAAAGCAGCTTCAGGTTCGTTGGTAAACATGGTGAGATGAGCTCATGTAGCAAACCAGAGCACTGAAGGTCTCCCACAGCCAGGGGGCGAGAGAGAGGGAGGGAGGGGGGGAGAGAGGGGGAGGGGAGGAGGAGGAGGGAGGGGAGGAGGAGGAGGAGGAGGGAGGGCAGAGCTTTATTTGCAGGAGCGCTCCCGGGGCCAATGGTCAGACGGGAGAGGGGGAATATGAGGATCCAGCAGGAAGTGACGTGTCGGGTTACAAGACTCCTCCCCCTTTTCCTCAGGCTACAGAGAGAGAGGGAGGGAGGGAGAGGGAGGAATAAGGGCGAGCGGGGCAGGAGTAAATGGGCCAAGCAGCAGACTCATTCTTGCTGTGTGAGATCACGGAGCGTCACAATGTGTCGGGATCTGCTGGACTACTGAGACCAGGTCTGAGACCAGGACTGAGACCAGGTGTGAGACCAGGTGTGAGACCAGGACTCTAGGAGACTCGGGAGGCAGAGGAGGGAGGACAGACGGACAGGAGGCCATTGGGAGGAAGGATCTAGTTTTTGGGATCTCGTCTCCGCAACCAAAAAACAGGATTGAGTTGTCTGACGGGGGCTGAGCTACAGCCCGCCCGCCGACCCCCCCGCCACCGCCGCTTCACTGCAGCACGACAACATGAACTATCTGGTGAGTGTGTGAGGAGGTCGCACAACCAACACCGGTGTGTGTGTCGTCCGTGGAGTTCAGAGTGTTTCAGCAGGACCTGCTAGTCCCAGCTGTGAGGGGGGGCATGAAGAACAGGGGAATGTGAAGGGGGGGAGGGTTTGTGTGGATTCCTACCTCTTGTTGCCCCGGCAGAGCGGTGTGTGTGTGTGTGTGTGTGTGTTTGTGTGTGTGTGTGTGTGTGTGAAGGAATGTACGAAGTTCATTTAAAGAAACAAAACGGTCCGATGGAACGTTGTTAGTTGTTGTTGTTTGTTGTTGTTGTTTGTTGTTGTTTGTTGTGAAACAAACAATATATGAAAATCTTGAAAATCTGTTTAAAACTCTTCAACATGGTGGAGTTACTTCACATCCGGGCCGGTTCTCAGACCCCCCAGAGTCCTGTTTGAGGGTCCAGACTGGGCTTCAGGGTTCTGGTTTAGGTTTGATGTTGTGATGATGATGGATGCTCCTCTGATTCACGACATCGTCCCGATAATCATCAATCACACTAAAACGTACTTATTTATCTCAGATATCTACGATCCGATCGTCTTCTCCTGACCAAATCTCAAAGTTACATGATTTACTTTCTCGCTTGAACGCATCGCGGGGGGGGGGGGGGGTCCGTCCGGTTTGTGGCGGTGAAGGACTACAGAGGAGGAGGAGGAGGAGGAGGAGGCAGCGCCGCGGTTGGCCTTTCTGCTGACTCGGAGGAAAAGAGCAGAGAAATGAAGGTTTTATGGACAAGGACGAAGGCAGAGAGGAAAACCAGGACCTGGGGCCAGGAGAGGAAGACCAGGACCAGGACTGGAGAGGAAGACCATGTAAAGTAGTGGATATGACGATGATGTAGTAGAACAGAGAGGATCATGGGTAATGGCGAGGTGAGGATGGTAGTGACGTCTCTCTGTTGTGTGTTACACGGCAACAAGTTCATCTGTTTCAGGACCAGGACCTGATTAACCCAGTTCAGAGGGTCTGAGGACGTTGTCATGGCAACATCACCAGTCGCTTAGTGGACTACGGTTTTGAAGCCTACAGCTCAGCATTTCTGCCGTCGCCATCTTGGGTTTGTTTGCAACCAGAGGAAGAAGTGACCATATTTGGAGTGGAGCGGAGCGACGGGTGGATGAGATGAACTTGAGCAGCATCCTGACTGGATCTGGATCTGGATCACCGTAATGTACGAACATTATGAAACTAGAGAATCCATCAGACAGACAGCAGCTCTGAGGCGCCTCAGCGTCGGCTTCACTGCAGGTTTTGAAGAAGTAGGATCACATCTATATGACTGAAATCTGTTGGATTGCCTGAGACCATCAGGAAATACCAAACAGTCCACCTCCAGTGTCCCAGAATGCCTTTGGTATGCGGGTCAAAGGTCACTCCAACTGTGTCCACTGAGTCATGTTTGCCGGCATGTGTGAGTCACACGGAGCTCCTGGTCCGGGACGGACCGTCTGATCCGGGTCTTCGGGAGTACGAATACAGAGCCGAGCTTCACCGACCGACGTGCGTTCTGATTGGCTGATTCCTGTGCGTGTGTGTGTGAATGGGATTCCTGCAGTAATCCAGCCCTCCATGACTCAGTCAGTGAGTCAGGACTAACGCAAACCCCCCTGAGCCTCCGAGTCCTTCTTATCTTTCTGTCCATGTTGCATTGTGGGACGGCGACCTGCGTACGTTGTGTTTGAGTTTCACCGCGTGTCGGGATAAAAACGCTGTCTGACTATCGAGGTGGGAAGTCGAGCCGGATTTAAACGGATTCATAAACCTTTCATCCCGAGACACCTTTATCATTCATGATCGTCTTAGTGAAGATGATTGGGTTGTTTTTTCCCCCTGGTGGCCAGCAGGGAGAATGACAGTTTTAGGCACTTCAGCATCGGTTTCACTTTTCAGAGTGTCGCCTCCTGAGAAGAACACAATGAAGCATTGTGGGAAACCAGACCTGACCTATTAAATGTCTAATGGGTGGAGAGAGTTAATTTGATCCGGTCTGTTCTGGGAGATGACGGAGGACCAGTAAGAATGTGGATCTGATGGGGACGATGGTCTGTGACCCGGCTGCTCTGACTCAGTCCAGAACAAGAAATGGCCTTGTTGTTGGTCCGAGTCCCGACGCGTCCCAACACTGAAGCATTCATGTCCGACGTCACCGTCCTCAACCTTCTGGCAGACCACCGTGTGGTCCTGGACCATGTCCACCATTATGAAGCTCACAAGTGTTTACAATAAACTCCTCAGGATGGTTGTCCCGGCAACGATCAGAGAGCCGGCGTTCTGTTCGTTGGTTTAAGACCTGCAGCGTTGGTCCTGGTTTTGTCCTGGTCCTGGGACTATTTAAAAACCTCAGGGTTCGCATCGGATGGCGTACCTGATGTTTCTCGTCCTCGCCGCCTTAGATCACGAAGCCGTCGCCACTTCATCGTAAATATGTTTTTGAGAAGATGAATAACCGACACACACACACACACACACCGGGAGGGTGGGTGTGTGTGTGTGTGTGTGTGTGTGTGTGAGTAAAGCTCTTAATCACAGGTGTGGCGGTCTCCGCTCGCCCCTGAAGGCGTTCTAAACGTACCCATGATCCTCCTGGGCTGACTCATCGTGTTAATGTATGCAAACATCCTGGAATCACTTCACAGATTAGTTTAGTTTTTATTCACAGTCAAATATTCTTAAATAAAACCATGAATCATTTTTTAAATACAGGATCTATGTTTTCATTCTTCAAGATATTTACAAGCTCCGTGATGAAATCCTCCAGGAAATAGTCCCGTCCAGAACCTTGACGTCGGGCCGGATCGGTGAAATGAAAAAGAAACAGCAGGTTGACTTGAGGAAGATGTTTTTGAGTGTTCCTCCCTCTGTGTGTGTGTGTGTGTGTGTGTGTGTGTGTGTGTGTGTGTGTGTGTGTCTTTCAACAGGTTAGGCAACACTCAGGCCACGCCCATCTGCTCCAGGCTACACAAACCCTGCTGTTGTTCCAGCTAGTAGTCGTAGCCTGAAGGCAGGAATTCCTCAGCCGGGATCATCGTTCTGTAAAGCAGCTGGAACCGGCGGGTGGGGGGGGGGGGGGGACAGGACTCTGATTGGATGGTTTGTGATGTCAGGTTGACAGACGTGATGATGTCATCAGTTGTGATCTGATGGTGCTAGCTGACGTTAGCACGCGCATTCCAGAGTCCTGCAGTGAGTCCTGCGTGAGGAGTCTTTTCTGTACAAATCGGCTGCTCACAAGTATTTCTCAAGAACAGCCTGACGTGCCAGGTCAGGAACAGAGTCTGTGTGTGTGTGTGTGTGTGTGTGTGTGTGTGTGTGTGTGTGTGTGTGTGTGTGTGTGTGTGTGTGTGTTTCTGTCTTTGTGGTGTGAAATGTGTCGTTACATATCTGAGACCAGCCTGGACCTGTCTGTCTCTCTGTCTCTCTCTCTCTGCCTGTTTACTACACATTCCAGAGGTGTCACCACACACACACACACACACACACATACACACACACATACAGAGACACACACACACACACACACATACAGAGACACACACACACACACACACACATACAGAGACACACACACACACACATACAGAGACACACACACACACACACATACAGAGACACACACACACACACACACACACACACACACACATAGAGAGACACACACACACACACACACAGAGACACACACACACACACACACACACACACACACACATACAGAGACACACACACACACACACACACACACATACAGAGACACACACACACACACACACACACATACAGAGACACACACACACACACACATACAGAGACACACACACACACACACACACACACACACATACAGAGACACACACACACACACACATACAGAGACACACACACACACACACACATACAGAGACACACACACACACACATACAGAGACACACACACACACACACACATACAGAGACACACACACACACACAGTGTAATGAAGGAGGAGGACGATAGAAAACAGTCATTAAGCAACACGAGACTCCCAGAGAGCCGTCTGCTGGGACAGACCTGGACCTGGACCTGGACCTGGACCTGGACTTTGGTCTTTGTTCTTTAGAGTTCTGGGTTGTGTTGAACACACACACACACACACACTGGTCCGGGTCCTCGGGTCAAACGGAGGCGACACACAAAAGGACATTAAGCCTCACAGACGAGCGAGTGAGCTGTCTACGTCGAGCTCGCTCTACCAGCTGTTACATTACTGCCTCCTCAGTGGAGGTCTCTCTCTCTCTCTCTCTCTCTCTCTCTCTGTCTGTCTGTCTGTCTCACCCTGTCTCTCTCTCAGTTTGAGTTGATATATTTTTAATAAATCAGGATCAACAGACCTCCTGGTAAACGCTGACGTTCCCCACAAATATGATATATATTCATATATATATATATATATATATGAATATTTCATGTTATTTTTGTATCGTCCTGTCTAAAGCTTTGTTGACATCCACATTAACGGGTTTGGCGTCGCCGTAGCGTCGCCGTAGCGTCGCCGTAGCGTTGCCATGGCGACGCCCTCAGAGCAGAATAGAGAGCAGCTTGAAAGCAGACAAACAAGTATCAGAAAAAAGGATCGGCTCGTCTGATCGGCTCGTCTGATTGGCTCGTCTGATTGGCCTTAAGAGAGGCCGCCGATCAATCACTGCATGTTTCAGCTGATTGGGAACGAGTAGCGGCTCTGATCACTGCTGCTCGCCGTGTGTGTGGATCTGGAGGAGAGAGAGACTCCTTGTTTTACTTCACAGACAGAAATAGAGAGAGAGCAGGAGAACGCAGGGGCGAGTCACTGACCCGTCGTCCAATCAGGAGGCTGCGTGAATCATCCTCATCGCACTTCCTGTTTCCCCGGCTGCTGGGGGGGTAGTATGATGGTAGTACTGAGTGTACTGCTGTGTGGGCCATCAGTACAAATACTTCCTTACTTTTGCCTATTTATTTTTCTGACCTTGTACTTTCTACTCATTAACTAAATAGACTCACTTTAGTTTGAATGCATTTAAGTGATTATTGATTATTATTAATATGACCAGCCAGTACAAATGTACTTCATAGTGATACTTTATTCTTTGTACTTGGAGTATATTTCAGTACTTTTACACTTTTACTTGAGTGAAGAAGTAGAATCAGTAATTCTACACACAAGTGTTGTACTTCTACTTGAGTATTCATTTCTGTACTCCTACTTGAGTACTCAAGTACTAATTTCACCAGAGTATTAATCAACACAAGTATGTGTACTTCTACTTTCACCAGAGTATTAATGAACAGAGTGTGTGTACTTGAGTACTGCGTCTGGTGAATGATGATGTCATCATCCTCCGTTCTGCTGGTGATTATGAAACCGTGTTTATGGTTTTATGTTTCTTATCTCTGATGACGCGGCGGCGGCGGCGTCCTTGTACTCTGCCCTCTGATTGGCTGTTCACAGCGTCTCATTTATGCAAATGAAGCAGAAAATGGCCACCGTGCTTCGAATATCACAGCTGAGTAGGAGAAGTTTATTTGTTGTTTTTGCTGTGTCTGTATTTACGAACCATAATGCATTGCACTAGAAGTAGAGGATGAATTGTTGCTGATGAGACTGGAAAGTATGAATGTGATGTTGGTTCCTTTAGATGCGACCGCAGACTTTCTCTGCTTTCATGT
>NC_139923.1:29563147-29568147 GCF_963514095.1 Eutrigla gurnardus | reverse complement strand
AAGCAGGACGTGGAAGGTGACGACCTGTAAAATGCTTCATCATGAATTCAGCAGGAAGGTTTTGGAGTCTACGGCGTCTGAGAGGCTTTAGTGGTTTTCTCCAAGAGCATCATGGGAAACCCTGTATGGGACGGTGGAGGTGTGGAGGTGGTATCAGGGCCACTGTATGAAAAAACCGGAGCCGAGAGAGGGGGCGATATTCCGGGAGAAAAGTCGCAGATTTGCTACATTTGTACGATGCTAACAAACAACCAATGCATTTATGTTTCTAATGAATCCATCCCAACGTGTGACAACGCCTCGTTAAGGTCCTTAGGGTGACGGCTGTTGATCCTTTTTGTTTTTACGGGCCATATTGTCATCTTATGGATGTTTATTGATCGGGTGGTCGGGCTGATAGTAGCCGTAGCTTTCACGTGTTGCCATAGCAACGACAAACATCCGGTCAACAACGTGTATACCTACCCATGCTCCGTCTCTTCTTCTGTGTTTTTGGTGTATTTTATAGCAGTAACAGCACCACATAAGGGCCTGGAGTATGTATTACAGCGCGGAGTCGTCTCTAGTGGATTCATGTGGGCGGGGCCTCAGAAACGTCTTGCTGTGTCGTACGACATCAGGACAGGACGTGGAAATAGAATAATATTGTAGGAGACGCAGCTGTTAACAGACCGATGACATCATCATGGTCTCTGGTGGATCTGGTCTCTGTTGAATCTGGTCTCTGGTGGATCTGGCTCCCTCCTCAGCCTCTCTGCTCTCCGTCCTTCTCTCTCCACGTTGAAACCAATGCTGCAGTTTTCACCACTCTTTAATAACTGCTTCATCTGTTGGGGGGGGAGGGGACTCCTTATCTTCTAATGACTAACTGGCAGGAGTGAAGTGTGTTTGCATGGGGGGGGGTGAGCATCTCATAACTATGAAGGGCATTACATTTACATTTACATTTAGGTCATTTAGCAGACGCTTTTGTCCAAAGCGACTTACAATATCATGGGCATTGGCAAGGTAAATACATAACACACACACACACACACACACACACACACACAGAGGGTCTGCTAAACACTCGTCCTTCATGGGAATATTAAATTCATCATATTAGATCACAAATATTTCATCTATTCTTGACCTTTCAAATGTATCCACACGTGTGTGTGTGTGTGTGTGTGAGGTCAAACAGTCATGTCAGCTGTCATTGAAGTCCTTGATGTGTTAGGAGGGTGTGTCTGCAGCCACGTGTCTCCCAGCTTAACACACACACACAGACACACACACACACACACACACACACAGACACACACACACACACACAGTAGAATCAGGTTTTCTCCATCTGCTTGCTGGTTCTTCGTGTTGCTGTGAGAAGGAAATGTGCTCTGGTTGTAAAGAAGTATAGAAGCAGGGGATGCTTTAGGGGGCGGGGCTTAGCTGCTGATAGACAGGTCGCCAGGGCAACGTCCACTTCTTACAAACAGCCTCTGGTCCTTCTGGGTTGTGCCAGCTTTGCCAGACAGCCAGTCTGAGCATGCACACATGGACAGAACAAACACACACACCAGTCATGCCATGTGGTGCTGGAATCCAGTCCAGTGGGGGGTCTCGGGTCCCCCCCCCGCACTAATCTGTTAAGACCCCCGGGCTGACGCTCGCTGTGTGAGTTGCCACATGCTCCACATAGCTGCCGTGGTTTCACAGCCGGCAGCTCCAACGCTCATTCAGAGTGTCGTCTTACATCTTTGTGGTGCTGGTTTGGGATCCGGACCCGCGTTAGGACACCAAGACCCTGAGGGACACCATACAAAATCACTACTATTGCTGTTTTGTACATGTTGAAGTCCCAGATCCACCAGGAACCCCATCCTGTCTGGGTTCATGACATCATCATGAGGGTCTCAGTGGAGTTCACCAAGCTGGATCCAGCAAGACCCACGTGGGCTGGTTCACCACAGCTGGAGGAACCAGAATCAAGTATTGATCTGTGATTTAATATCAATAACCAGATGAACAGGATGCTGAAATAACTCCATCATGATGGTGATCAGTAAAAAGTGCTGAGTCATGCTTTGTTAGGTCTGTCTGCAAGACCACAAGATAACTACTGTTAAAACGCTGGTTTTCTGAATGGAGTCTGGTTGATGGATGCTAGGCTACGCTAACATTGTAGCTGCTCCATCAACACTCCATATAAGGTCATCTAGACATAAATACAGCAGAGACCTTGTTGTTTGGACCACAGACAGACTCTGGTTCCTCCACATAGTCTGGTCTGGTCTCTGGACTAATGTGAGCTACTATCTAGACCTCTGGGGGGCCACAGACAGTCTCTGGTTCCTCCACATAGTCTGGTCTGGTCTCTGGACTAATGTGAGCTACTATCTAGACCTCTGGGGGACCACGGACCCAGGAGAAGACAGGAGGAGGGTCTCCCCTGAGAGGGTTTAGTTTCACAGTGAATGTCCCGTTTGGTGTGAACACAACGTAATGGTCTGGATCCAGGACCTGGACTAGGCCGGTCTTCTCTGTAGCGTCTAAAACATGCAGAGGTCTGGGATCAGGATCTGAAGCCGTTCAGACAAACCTCCTCCTGTAATTAGGCCTCTGTCTCTATTTTTACCCCGTTTCTCTTTCATCTCCACATCTGGGCCGAGCAGACTGATCCCCCTGCAGCTGCATGTACCGGAGCCGGTTCAGGTCTCTGTGGTCCCCGTGGTCTCTGTGGTCTCTGTGGTCCCCGTGGTCTCTGTGCTCTCTGTGGTCCCCGTGGTCCGAGCACATTCCCGTCCTGCCTTTCTGTTTGCAGACTGAAGCCCACGCCCTGGTTTCTAGTCATGTGACCTTTTCTCATGGACACAGAGGGGAGGGGGGAGGGGCAGAGTGCATGCTGGGAAGGAGGGAGGGACATCGCGCAGAGCAAAGGTCATCTGTGGAACAATGACTTCTGCTTGACGTCATCACAAACGGAGTGAACAACCCAGCTGTGTGTGTGTGTGTGTGTTTGTGTGCGTGCGTGTGCGTGTGTACGTGCGTGTGTGTGTGTGTGTGTGTTTGTGTGCGTGCGTGTGTGTGTGCGTGTGCGTGTGTGCGTGTGGGTGTGTGTGTATGTTTGTGTGCGTGTGCGTGCGTGTGTGTGTGCGTGCGTGTGTGTGTTTGTGTGCGTGCGTGTGTGTGTGCGTGTGCGTGTGTGTGTGTGTGTGTGTGTTTGTGTGCGTGCGTGTGTGTGTGCGTGTGTGCGTGTGCGTGTGTGCGTGTGTGTGTGCGTGTGTGTGTGCGTGTGGGTGTGTGCGTGTGGGTGTGTGTGTGCGTGTGGGTGTGTGTGTGTATGAAGGTAAATCGATGTCAAAACACTTAGAAAGATGCGCAGCAGCGTGTGTGTGAACGCATGGTTATTTGTTATGCGTGCGTGCGTGCGTGCGTTGTCGTGCGCAGACTCTGTCACGCGTAACAAGAAGCTGCGTACATATGAAGCAGCGTGCGCACGTCTGTCTCTCACTGTTTGACAAATGTTGTCACGCGTTCACACGCACGTGCGGTCGCAGATTCTGATGCTGCGCGGCCGGAATTGATCTGCTGTGCGCACCTACTCCGCGTAACATGAGCGTGTAATGTAGTTGGCCTGTTCATTTCAGTCAACCAGGGGAGGCAACTACATTACATGCTCATGTTACGCGGAGTAGGTGCGCACAGCAGATCAATTCCGGCCGCGCAGCATCAGAATCTGCGACCGCACGTGCGTGTGAACGCGTAACAACATTTGTCAAACAGTGAGAGACAGACGTGCGCACGCTGCTTCATATGTACGCAGCTTCTTGTTACGCGTGACAGAGTCTGCGCACGTCGTTTCCGCGTACATGTGAGCGCCTGACAAAAATGTTCAATTATCTTCATGCGAGCGTTAATGCGTGCGTTCGCTAAAAAACGCATGAATGTTACGCGTAGTTACTCCGCGTAATGTGATCACAGGCGTGCAGCAGCCATCACGCGTGAACGTGCGCGTGAACGCGTGACCATTATAAGTCAATGAGGAAACTACATTACACGTCAGGCGCTGTGTGCTGCACAGGCGTCAAAGCACGCGGGTGTGACGCGTTCAGTTGATAGTTGCGCAAGTAATATGAAACGATTCTGACGCCATAGCGTGTGTGTGTGTGTGCGTGCGTGCGTGCGTGTGTGCGTGTGTGTGTGTGTGTTTTTTTGGTGGATTATGTAGGTCAGTAACTCACCGTCGTCGTGGTGACGCTGGAAGGCCTTTAAAGCTGCGTCCTCTCTGCCGGCCACCAGGGGGCGACCCTGCTCTGATCGTTTAGAAGTCTATATGAATGTACGTTATGGGGATAATTCTGAATATCGTCACATTAATAGAACAAGCTGCCGAGCTCACTATCATGTATGACATCAGCCAGAACAGACAATATTGTTTTAAAAAAAGATTGCACTTTATTGTGAAGCACTTTGGTGCGGCTAAGCCGTCTGTAAATGCACTGTATAAATAAATTGACATTGACATTAAAATATTAATTATTTGTCCTTTGATCTTTACTAGAAACAAAAATACTTTTTAACATGTCGGTAAAGAGTAAAAAGTATTTGTACTTGAGAGGTTGTGTGTTTGTTCAGCTCACTAAAATGACGGTTTTTTGAATGGAGTCTGGTGGCTTTGATCTTTGAACAGTTTCAGGTCTCCGTCAGAAGTTAAGCAGAAGAACAACGTGGACTTAAGCCAAAGTCTAAGTGTACACCATATTTAGACACACACACACTCTCACACATACTTTCTCACACACACACACACACACACACACACACAGGAAGCTGCTATGACCAGGGCTCCCGCGGGTCAGGGAAGTCCAGACCGTCGGGGAGTTTGCTCATTGAGTCGTTGAATATCGGTGATTTAGTTTGGAGCATGTTTACATTTTAGTTGCCGTTTATCAGAATGTAATAGTTTGGTAGAGTGGTTGCCATGGTTACAGGTGCAGTGCTCACAGATGAACAGGTTT
>NC_139923.1:29535647-29553147 GCF_963514095.1 Eutrigla gurnardus | reverse complement strand
ACGAAAAAAAAGTCAGTTTAGTATTTCCAAAAAACTCAAGAAAAAAGTCAAAGTTTATTATTTTGAAAAAACTTCACGAAAAAAGTCATCGATTAATAGTTAAAAAAAAGTCAACGTTTATTATTTTGAAAAAAAGTCATGAAAAAAGTCAACAATACTTAGAAAAAAGTCAAAGTTTAGTATTTTGAAGAAAGTCACGAAAAAAGTCAGTTTAGTATTTTGAAAAAGTCAGTTTAATATTTTGAAAAAAATAATGAAAAAAGACAAAGTTTAGTATTTCAAAAAAAGTCAAAGAATAATATTTCAGAAAAGGTCAAAGTTTAGTATTTAGAAAAAAGTCAACGTTTAGTATTTCGAAAAAACGTCACGAAAAGTCGGTTTAGTATTTTGAAAAAAAGTCACGAAAAAAGTCAACAATTAATATTTAGAAAAAAGTCAAAGTTCAGTATTTAGAAAAAAGTCAACGTTTAGTATTTTGAAAAAACATCACGAAAAAGTTAACCATTAATCTTTAGAAAAAAGTCAAAGTTTAGTATTTTGAAGAAAGTCACAAAAAAAAAGTCAGTTTAGTATTTCCAAAAAACTCAAGAAAAAAGTCAACGTTTATTATTTTTGAAAAAACGTCACGAAAAAAGTCATCGATTAATATTTAGAAAAAAGTCAAAGTTCAGTATTTCCAAAAAAGTCAACGTTTATTATTTTGAAAAAACGTCACGAAAAAAGTCATCGATTAATATTTAGAAAAAAGTCAAGGTTTAGTATTTTGAAGAAAGTCACGCAAAAAGTCAGTTTAGTATTTTGGAAAAAAATAATGAAAAAAGTCAAAGTTTAGAATTTCGAAGAAAGTCAAAGCTTAATATTTCGAAAAAGTCACCAAAAGTAAAAGCTTAGTATTTCATAAAAAGGTCAAAGTTCAGTATTTAGAAAAAAGTCACGAAAAGGTCAAAGTTCAGTATTTAGAAAAAAGTCAAAGTTTAGTATTTTGAAGAAAGTCACGAAAAAAGTCAGTTTAGTATTTCCAAAAAGTCAGTTTAATATTTTGAAAAAAATAATGAAAAAAGACAAAGTTTAGTATTTCAAAAAAAGTCCCGAAAAAGTCAAAGCTTAATATTTCAGAAAAGGTCAAAGTTTAGTATTTAGAAAAAAGTCAACATTTAGTATTTTTGAAAAAACGTCACGAAAAGTCGGTTTAGTATTTGGAAAAAGTCAGTTTAGTATTTTTTAAAAAGTCACGAAAAAAGTCAACAATTAATATTTAGAAAAAAGTCACGAAAAAAGTCAACGTTTATTATTTTGAAAAAAAGTCACGAAAAAAGTCAACAATTAATACTTAGAAAAAAGTCAAAGTTTAGTATTTTGAAGAAAGTCACGAAAAAAGTCAGTTTAGTAATTCGAAAAAGTCAGTTTAATATTTTGAAAAAAATAATGAAAAAAGACAAAGTTTAGTATTTCAAAAAAAGTCCAGAAAAAGTCAAAGCTTAATATTTCAGAAAAGGTCAAAGTTTAGTATTTAGAAAAAAGTCAACGTTTAGTATTTTTGAAAAAACGTCACGAAAAGTCGGTTTAGTATTTGGAAAAAGTCAGTTTAGTATTTTTTAAAAAGTCACGAAAAAAGTAAACGATTAATATTTCGAAAAAAGTCAAAGTTCAGTATTTAGAAAAAAGTCAACGTTTAGTATTTTGAAAAAAGTCACGAAAAAAGTCAGTTTAGTATTTGGAAAAAGTCAGTTTAATATTTTGAAAAAAATAATGAAAAAAGACAAAGTTTAGTATTTCAAAAAAAGTCCCGAAAAAGTAAAAGCTTAGTATTTCAGAAAAGGTCAAAGTTCAGTATTTAGAAAAAATTCACGAAAAGGTCAAAGTTCAGTATTTAGAAAAAAGTCAAAGTTTAGTATTTTGAAGAAAGTCACGAAAAAAGTCAGTTTAGTATTTCCAAAAAGTCAGTTTAATATTTTGAAAAAAATAATGAAAAAAGACAAAGCTTAGTATTTCAAAAAAAGTCCAGAAAAAGTCAAAGCTTAATATTTCAGAAAAGGTCAAAGTTTAGTATTTAGAAAAAAGTCAAAGTTAAGTATTTTTAAAAAAGCAAAAGTTGTTCAGTTGACTTTATTTGAGACGTAGCAGTAAAGAAAGATCACCATGACGCTGGATTTAGTCAAACATATTTAATAGTTATTCATGTATAAAATATAAGATACACTTTTTCTCTCTGATTGCATCTCGAAGGAGATGTGATTTTTGAAAAATACTTTATGATACAAGAATCAACAAAATGCATTCTAGAATTTGACTTCTGACTTGGAATCTGAATAATCTTCCATATATTATGATCATAGAAGATATTAATATTATTTGGCCTGGCGTGGTTGCCATGGCGACTTCTACCAGGGGACTGTGTTGCCCTGCCAGTCCAGGTGCATCCCACAGTGTTTGTTGCCTAGGGATGATAGGATCCGGATCATACCACGAACGCTGTCCGGGGGGTCCAGCGGAGCCTGATGACATGGGGGGGGGGACTTAGTTACTCCTCCGTACTTAGTTACTCCTCCCGTCCCCGTCGGAGACCGGACTCACCTGCTCCCCTCCCATCTCAGTGCGGACCCAGCCGGGGTGGATTGCCGTCACCAGGATGTTCCCGCCCTTGAAGTCCTCGGACTGACAGCGAGTCAGCATGTTCAGCGCCGCCTGGTGGCCGACGGCAGAAACACAACACACACGTTCTTTAGGGGTAGAAGGTTCCAGGTTTCCTGTGTTAGAGGGTCTACAGTATTCGGGTTCCTACTAGAACATGTTTACACACTGTAACCTATTTACCCCTCGAGCCGCCCCGCCCAAACATGGAGCGCCGGGCTGACGTCCTCACACACCTGAACAGGTGCAACACTGACGTCCTCACACACCTGAACACACCTGAACAGGTGCAACACTGACGGCCTCACACACCTGAACAGGTGCAACACTGACGGCCTCACACACCTGAACACACCTGAACAGGTGCAACACTGACAGCCTCACACACCCAAACAGGTGCAGCGGTATCATCGGCCGTCATGCATCATCACAGCGATCCGCACCCACAGAGACACCGGCGGAGGCTCATTGGGAAGACGTTGACTTTATATAATTCATTATATTCGCTGATTTTAGGTTTGGATTTTGTGCTAAATGAAAAAAAAAATCTATTTTATACAACAAACTCCTCTGAACAGGATCCATGTGGATTCTGGTGTGAGAGTGATCTCTATATCCCATCATGCGTGCAGAGAGCATTGTGTGTGTGAGTGTGTGTGTGCGTGTGTGTGTGTGTGTGTGTGTGTGTGTGTGTCGTGGCACCTTGCTGGTCCGGTACGGATACATCTGAGCCATCCCGAAGTTCTCCGGACATTTCTCGATGGACGCGGCGAGCGTGGAGACGTTGATGATGGCTGACCGCCGGCAGGACATCTGATCACCTGACGAAGGAATAACAATGATGATGATGATAATAATGATGATGATGATGATGATGATGTAGACCAAGGAGGTTCCTCACCGTGGTCCCGGTCCAGGTCCGCTGCCCTCTGGAGGAGAGGGAAGAACATCTGAGGAGAGATGGAGAGATATTGTGTTCAAATATAAACACATAAATACCGAGGCGCGGTGTTTGACCCTCAACTTCAATCAGTGAGAACACTGTCAGCATTATCAAGCCAGCAAACCAAAGAATCTTCCTACTGAGGAAGCTTCACTCTTTTGGTGTCTGTAAAACAGTTCTATTCTATATTCTATTCTTCAAACCTTCATTGAGAGTATGTTCACATTTTCTTTCATATGTTGTGGGTACGTTGTGAAAGGTACCCAGGTAAATGATCTCTGTTCTCTCTGAAAAACAAACAGACTGAGCCGACCGACCGACTCATGTACTAAGTCATGGATTTATTGTCGTGCAGTCAGGTGGGCGGGACCATGTACGCAAAACTAACCGTGATGCCAGCTCCTCCATTCAGAGGGAATGGAGGAGTTGGCATCTAGGTCTGTAAATGAACAATATAATCCAGAACCACGGCATTGGTTGTTCTGTTCCGTCTCTGGTGGGTGTGTGTGTGTGTGTGTGTGTGTGTGTGTGTGTGTGTGGCTAAGGTAGCTAAGGTAGCTATGGTGGCTAAGGTAGCTAAGGTAGCTATGGTGGCTAAGGTAGCGAAGATAGCTAAGGTAGCTTAGGCAATTAACTTTCATGAAAACACTGAAAGCTGTGAGACAACGAGGCCAACGCTGTGTTAAGGCCCTTTCAATCACCAGGTAGCCCCGCCCCTAAAGCTTCAACTTGTAAATCACAGGTAGCCCTGCCCCTAAAGCGTCCCCGGCTCTAAATGGACCATCATTGATTTAACATTAAACATCGTGTGAGACTCCTCCCACCCTCGACACAAACTCTTTGAGTCACTCCCCTCTGATAGGAGGCGGTCCATCGGAACCCTCACACCCTCCCTGGATCAGACTCACCAACGACACCCGGGACCCCCAAGGACCCTGAAAGCACAGAGGAGAGAAAACCAACCTTTGCGAGGAGAAACGGTCCGACCACGTTGGTCTCGTACACGTCCATCATGTCCTTCTTCCCTGTGGTGGATAGCGGCGCCGGCATCGGGGGTTTGTTGATGGCGGCGTTGTTGATGAGGAGGTTCAGCCCACCGGACCCGATCAGCCGGGTCATGGTCTGGACCGCAGCCGAGATGCTGTCCTCATCTGCCTGGTCTGCAGGAGACAACCAGGATGTTCATCAGCTTCACGGTGGATCACATAGACAAGACCAGGACCGCGTTCCTGAACCAGCAGGCGAGTTTCTCCCATTAGCTAACTAAAAACATCGTGAACATGATGATAGAAGCGTGCGAAGGCGATTTCCGACACATTTGTAACACAGACTTGGTGCTAAATTTAACAACTGTTGACCACAAGAGAATTTCTAAACAAGGATTACAAACACCAGGCCCTGAGGAACACCATTTAACACGCCTTCATGTGATTTGTTATCTAAATTTTTTATTTCTGGCATCAGTCAGTGATCGGATGGTGAGAACTTTTATTTTGGAAACCGTCTTCTTGATGAACCAACGTCTCCTTGTAAACAGAATTACTCAATTCTGATTGGTTGTTTTGTACAAAATATGACTTATTTTTTAAATATCTTATGTAATGTTACATAAGAAACGCAAACAAGTCTCATGTCGATATTTGACCTTTTTCACAGGGTGAACGTCCTGTGTGGAACATGTAAGGTTCAATAAGCTCGACCTGAAACGCTTTGTGATCGTCTGCTGAAGACGCATCATCAGATAGTGAGGCTGTGTTGTTGTTTACCTAGTTTGATGATGGTGATCTTTCCAGGATATCGAGCTGCGAGGTCTCTCAGGGCCTGAACAGGATGTGAGGAGAGGAAAGAAAGAGTATAAACAATTAAAGCAGAACATCAACATTGCCTTGCCTAAATGGATCATAATGTACTAAATGAACATCATGCTGGATTGAAGAAGACTTGAAACTAGAGATTGAGACCATAAACTCATGTTTACAATGTTTACTGAGATAATACATCAAGAGAGAAGTAGGACCATTTTCTCATAGACTTCTATACAACCAGAGAGGAGTCGCCCCCTGGTGGCCAGCAGAGAGAAGTAGGACCATTTTCTCATAGACTTCTATACAACCAGAGAGGAGTCGCCCCCTGGTGGCCAGCAGAGAGAATAGGACCATTTTCTCATAGACTTCTATACAACCAGAGAGGAGTCGCCCCCTGGTGGCCAGCAGAGAGAAGTAGGACCATTTTCTCATAGACTTCTATACAACCAGAGAGGAGTCGCCCCCTGGTGGCCAGCAGAGAGAAGTAGGACCATTTTCTCATAGATTTCTATACAACCAGAGAGGAGTCGCCCCCTGGTGGCCAGTAGAGAGAAGTAGGACCATTTTCTCATAGACTTCCATACAACCAGAGAGGAGTCGCCCCCTGGTGGCCAGCAGAGAGAAGTAGGACCATTTTCTCATAGACTTCTATACAACCAGAGAGGAGTCGCCCCCTGGTGGCCAGCAGAGAGAATAGGACCATTTTCTCATAGACTTCTATACAACCAGAGAGGAGTCGCCCCCTGGTGGCCAGCAGAGAGAAGTAGGACCATTTTCTCATAGACTTCTATACAACCAGAGAGGAGTCGCCCCCTGGTGGCCAGCAGAGAGAAGTAGGACCATTTTCTCATAGACTTCTATACAACCAGAGAGGAGTCGCCCCCTGGTGGCCAGCAGAGAGAAGTAGGACCATTTTCTCATAGACTTCTATACAACCAGAGAGGAGTCGACCCCTGGTGGCCAGCAGAGAGAATAGGACCATTTTCTCATAGACTTCTATACAACCAGAGAGGAGTCGCCCCCTGGTGGCCAGCAGAGAGAAGTAGGACCATTTTCTCATAGACTTCTATACAACCAAAGAGGAGTCGCCCCCTGGTGGCCAGCAGGGAGAATGCAGCTTTAAGGCACTTCAGCTTTGGCTTCACTTCTCAGAACCTGAGGTTGACTCCTGGGAGGAAGTAACCAATTACATTTACTGTCGTTTCAAGAGGAAAACATTCCTGATAAACTGCGAGAAAGGTAAATAAAGAAACGGTGATAAATCAATATGTTCACTCTGGCAACGACGCAAAATTATGAAGTTGTTCCACCATGTTCTATGTTGACATTTATGTTCATTTTGTTGCCTAACTATGTTAAGGTTTAGACAGCAATGTTTACTCATTACTTTAACTGAACTAGTTTCATGACATTTTACTACTTGTCTGTGTGAAAACATGTTGACTTACATTCAAGATCCACTAAACCACGGGGGACGAGGACCCGGTCCAACATTACACCCACAAGTTGAGTCTTGATTTACCAGATGTTCTTACACAAACATTAACATTTGTTTTAGATTACGTTCCAGTTCACCATTTAGAGATTTCTCTGTATATCGATGCATTAAAAGTGCGCACACAGACTCTAGACCTGGTCCAGGTTCCACCAAGTCTCCCGAGTAAATGAATACGTTAGTTGTGTACAGATACCTGAAAATCCTACTAAAGTATATGAAGTATTTGTACTTCGAGACTCCTCTGTACGAAAACAACAGTGGTACCAGAGAGCGTCCCAGAGGCGCCCCACAATCAGTAGGTTTTACAATCGAAATGTTCTGCTGAACAAAAACAGTGAAGCCCGAAAGTTTATGTTTAACTTTATAAAAAATCTTTTAATTGCAACCATCAGATTGTTCATTGTTCAAGTGTCAAATAAATCAATAACGTGGAGTACAAGTAGAACTGAACGTGACGGGAGGAGTTCATGTAGCAGTAAATCAAGTTCTGAGAGAGAGAGAGAGGGGGGGAGAGAGAGGAGGGAGAGAGAGAGAGAGAGGGGAGAGATTGAAAAAAGAGAGAGGGGGAGAGAGAGAGAGAAAAAGCGAGTTTCTGTGTTTGATACAAACAACACCCTGTTATACTAGAATAACCCTAGTGAGCGTGTCTGTGTGTGTATATATGTGTTTGTGTGTGTGTGTGTGTGTATATATATATATATATATATATATATATATATATATATATGTGTTTGTGTGTGTGTGTATATGTGTATGTATATATATATATATATATATAAATATATGTGTATATGTGTGTGTGTTTGTGTATGTTTGTGTATGTCAGTGCATATGTGTATGACCTCTGCCCTCGGCCCCTCCGTGGTCCTACACCCGGCGTAGATGTGGAGATCTGCTGTCGTCTCCACCAGCTGCTTCACCAACTCCAGCCCGATGCCTCGGTTGCTCCCGGTCACCAGGATGTTGCCTTCCAGTTGCTCCGACATGTTGCCGGTCCACCGTCTGGTCTGGGATATGGTCTGGGATCCGTGTAGGTGTGTGCTGCCTCTCCCTCCTGTTCTCGGAGAGGTAATGACTCAGCGGTTTCTGCCGTACGCCGGTGACAGGTGTCCTTATCAGCGTGGAGTTAACGATTGAACTGGAGCTGCTCCCTCGCCTGGAGCTGCTCCCTCGCCTCCTCCTCGCCGTCTGCTCAGGCGTCACCACATCGTGTTGACTTGAGCAACAACTCTCAGAAATAAAAATGTGGTCATTCAGGATTTGCAAGAGAGGAGGGAGGGCTCAGAGAGCATGTGGACACGGTGTGGTGAAACACACAAGCATGAGCACACTTCCTGTAGAGGAGCACTAACGCACTTCAGATGGGGGGGGGGGGGGTCTGTCCTGAACCACAATCAGCCCAGAACAAACTGTTGCATCTAAACAGACTATTGTTGAGCAGTTAAACCAGCTGTAATCAACTTTAATTCTATGGTAATTATGTAATTAATAATGTTTCATATTTCATTTCATTAATTCTCTGCTGGCCACCAGGTGGCGACTCCTCTCTGGTTGTATAGAAGTCTATGGTTTAATATCGTAGTTCTACACATTTAGAAGCACCGCCAACATGACCAAATCCTCCCCTTCAAAATAAAAGCATAGAAGCATCACCAACAGGCCTTTTAGAGTGTCATCAGTCAGTTTTCCTTTAATGCAGCATTACACTCTAAAAACATGTCACTTCACCCGATACAAACTTATGTTATGGAGGTAAAACACCTTTATAACAATACAAAACAGTTCCTGGTACCACCGTGTCAGTACATCGGCAACATCACCGGCAACGTTGATGTTGCCGCTGGAGCAGGAGGGATATGAAACAATAAATAAAAGTTGTCCTGATATACTTTATATCATCCCCCAAGACTCACTGGGCTGCGTTTGTTCTGTTATTTATCCATCACGTAACCCGGGACAACGACGACACAGCAATGATGTATGGTGGCTGCTGCTGCACACCGTGAGTGCCCTCTAGTGGTGTAAGACATGCCCTACACTGCATCAGTGGTCTGTTTGGCAGCTTTCCTGTTAAAAAAAAAAAGAACATATTACAGCTCATACTGAAAACTACCTCACACTTATTTCATCTATCTGGTCCGGTTCAGGATTTGTGATAAACCGGTTCAACTGCTAAAAGGGAAAAACGTAGAAATTCAAGATATTCATATTAAAAAAGGTCCAGTAAAGTGTTCCTTTGTTTCAGATCTCGAAGAACAAAACCTCTGAACTTGTCAGAGAAGCCCCGGTGACATCACTGGAGGTAAAAAAGGAGAGGAGCTTGTTGTGGTCCTGACAGGAAACGGGACCCGATACCTCTATTCAGTCTCACATGTGATGTGAAGGAAGACCTGGGCCCGGTTTCCCGAAGCCTTCTTACCGCTACGTCATTCGTAACCCCTACTTAGAGTTCCTACTTAACATTTCACGTGTTTCCCGAAACATTCTTTGCTACGAATCTCTTTCGTACGTCACACGTTGGTAAGAGTCTGGAGCGCTCTTAGAGCCTTCTTAGCTCTACCGTAGTGATGTTTCAGCTCCTGACGCTAGTCGCCGCCACTGTACAGTAACCCAGAAATCCCCGCTGCGCATGGAACTGCACATTGCCAGTGTTGTGTTTCACCAGTGGTTTTAAGTCATTCATGAAGAAAACAAAAATAAAATGTGCATGCATTTCATCACAAGGCTAAGCTTTACCTCAACCTCAGAAGTAGCCTAGGTATATTACAGTGTCATTTAATTAGCCCATTAGGATTTCTAGCAGTGTTTTATTCTCAAACACTGCAATCGCCTACATTTTATAATATATGCTGTCATGCACCTGCGCATGAAATGGAAATTCGAACTCTGAGCAATCGATTTCAGCACTTTCTTTCTGGACAGCGCCGCGTACGAACGACGTAAGGAGTGTTTCTTAAGAAGACTCCTAGGAGACCGTTCAGGAACCACGACTATAGAGGTGAACAACTTTGGTAAGTCATAACGTAGGAGTCTTTGTAGCGCTAAGAGTGGACGTTATCGGAACCGGGCCCTGGACTACAGAATCCTAATAAAGGGACTAGTTCTCTCCCGATTAAATTTACATTTGGTTTCCTTCATGAGGTCCAGTCCAGGTCCAGTCCAGATCCAGATCCAGATGAGTCTGACGGGTCCAGACCGGACTGAGATCTATAGTCTGGGGGGGTAAATCCAGGCATTACCCACAGCCGATGCTCTGAGCCTTCAGCGTCTCAAAGTTCATACTGGACTTCATGTGAACGGTTCTGGTCTCGGGTCGAGTCCCCGGGTCCGGATGGCACTCGTCAGATGTTTATGTCCCGGACGTCCGTGGGCGTTGTCGAGAGGTCCTGCCCCTCACCGATGTTCTTAGTTTCCATGGCAACCGAGAGTTGCGGCTGTTGCGCCTGTCTGAGGCTGGTTTCCAGCAGCGACTCGATTTGTTCCTGACACGCCCGTAGACAGTCCTGGAGGAGAGACGGACCAGGTCCAGGGTTAGCTCGGAGGTCAAAGACCACATAGAGGACTACATAGTGGACTAGAAAGAGCGTGTGTGTATATGTGTACACACACGACTAGAAAGAGGACCACGGAGAGGACTATATAAAAGGACTAGAAGGAGGACTATAGAGGTCATTTTTTGTACTTTAAGTTCTTCTGATACGCAGTGATGTCTGGGGCTTTTATTGTGAAATGTAGGAAATTAATCCAGGGTACTTTATGAGGAAAGTCCACCATACGGGGTCTAGGAAGTCCACATACGAGGTCTAGTACGTCCACCATACGGGGTCTAGGAGGTCCACATACGAGGTCTAGTACGTCCACCATACGGGGTCTAGGAGGTCCACATACGAGGTCTAGTACGTCCACCATACGGGGTCTAGGAGGTCCACATACGAGGTCTAGTACGTCCACCATACGGGGTCTAGGAGGTCCACCATACGGGGTCTAGGAGGTCCACCATACGGGGTCTAGGAGGTCCACATACAGGGTCTAGGAGGTCCACATACAGGGTCTAGGAGGTCCACCATACGGGGTCTAGGAAGTCCACCTACCGGGTCGCTCCTGATGGTCTGGGCCAGCTGCTCCGTCAGCTGGGCCGCCGTGGCGCTGCTCGCCATCCTGGACTGCAGCCCCTCCAGGGCCGCCACCATGCTGCCTGCTGCCACCATGGACGGGGGGGTGGCGATGAACTTCACGTCTGAGGAGACCATTTATTCATTTATAGAGAACGGAACCAGAACCAGTTTAGGGACTCCAGTAAATGGAGCACATAAAAGCGCTGAGTCATGCTTACCCGTCGCACACAGCGCCACGAAGGTCTGCGCGTGCTTCCTGAGTATGGACCGGGTCTCCGTCCTGACAGCCAGCTGAGACAGGAAGTGGTCTATGAAGTCCAGGGGGGTCACCGAGGCCAGGTCCCACTTCAGCTTGGTCAAAACCAGCAGCTCCATTTGCTGGTGGACAGACGGGGGACAGAAGGATTCAGGTTCAAGTGGATCCAGACCAGATGCTGGGATTAATAAGGCTTTCTGGTCTACGTGGGGCATTAAGGTCTCCTTCCTATCGATGTATTGATCAACGCCTGATGGTGATCACACTTAAAGATCAGAGCATCACATGATGCTCACTGCATATTATTTATACATGTTCAGGGTTCCTACACCTCCTCCAGAGTCACATTCAAGCACTTCAAGGTGCATTTCCATGCTTTTCCAGCACCTTCCAGCTGTGGTAAACTCCATCTTTGTACCAATCCAATGGTCAGTATTCAGTCTACTTATTCTGTCACTTGTTCATCACATTAAGTGAGATGTTATTGTCCTCTAAACAACCAACATGATGTTTGGAGACAGCTTTTTATATATATATATATATATATATATATATATATATATATATATATATATATATATTCTATCATAAATGTGTCGGGGACGGCGTGTTTGACGCCGAGGTTCTGAACCAGACAGGAAGTGAGTCGTACCAGCAGCTGGGTCGGCGTGACCGAGTGGTCGGTGTAGATGCAGAGCTTCTCGGCGGTCAGCGGCGTGGTCTCCTTCAGCTTGGAGGCCAGGAACATGCAGGCGGCGCCCAGCAGCTGCAGGTGCTTCTTCTGGGTCGGCTCCACCGACAGGAAGCGGTCCGTGTAGTTCATGGCCAGAGGGAAGACCTCCTCCTCGCACTGCTGCTCCTCGCACACCTGAAACACAGCCACGGCACACATGAACCCCGACCTCCGGTCCACGTAGCCCTACGCTGGAGAAAGTAGTGCCAGTGACACAGAACCCCCGCTTAAATAGTATAAATTATTATAAATCATTTCAACATCAAGTCATTGTTTTTAAATGATTCCAATATCTCCAATGTTAATATTTTATAGTGTAATATAATATAAAAAAATAATTCAAGGACTTCATAGATTTATTTTAGAAATAACCTTAAAAAAGAAGGGAGATGTTCTCCCGACATGTTAAAACTAATATTTGTACTTTACTGTACGTCATTTTTATTTGTGTTAATGTGCATCAGATTCAGGTAGTCTTGTAAAAAACAACCAGTACAAATGTCCTTGGGATACTTTGAGTACATTTTACAAGTAGAATAGTATTAGAGTAGTATTTGTACTGCTCTGGAGAAACTTTAAAAACTAGCCAAGTCAACAAACCGTGTTACTGTCAGCCGGTTCCCCGGTGATGAGACCGGGACGACCCGCCGCCGCAGACGGACACACACACACACACACACACACACACACACACACACACACACACACACAGACAGAGACACACATACACACACACACACACACACACACACACACAGACACACACACAGACACACACACACACACACAGACACACACACACACACACACAGACACACACACAGACACACACACACACACACACACACACACACACAGACACACACACACACACACACACACACACACACACACACACACACACACACAGACAGAGACACACATACACACACACACACACACACACAGACACACACACAGACACACACACACACACACAGACACACACACACACACACACACACAGACACACACACAGACACACAAACAGACACACACACACACACAGACAGACACACACACACACACACAGACACACACACAGACACACACAGACACACACAGACACACACACACACAGACACACACACAGACACACACAGACACACACACACACACAGACACACACACACACACACACACACAGACACACACACACACAGACACACACACAGACACACACAGACACACACACACACACACAGACACACACACACACAGACACACACACACACACACACAGACACACACACAGACACACACACACACACACACACACACAGACAGAGACACACAGACACACACACAGACACACACACAGACACACACACAGACACACAGACAGAGACAGAGACACACACACACACACACACAGACACACACACACACAGACACACACAGACACACAGACACACACAGACACACACACACACAGACAGAGACACACACAGAGAGACACAGAGACACACACACAGCTGGACCAGTCAGAGGTGGGCACCACCACACAGTGTCTGTCTCCCTCTAGTGGTGACAGACGAAACAACTAAAAATCCTCATATTACATATATATTACGCATAAACATGATGTAATCTATTTCAACAGTAATGTGTACGTATTACATTACAAGGACACGTTCAGGATTTGTTGAGTTTTATCAGCAGAGTGGTGCTGCTGACGATGCGTAGGAAGGAGGCTGACGACTTCTCTCATTATAGAACATTTATTCCAGAACAATGAAATGTGGCCATCTGCCGGTTGGGTTGAGCGCGGACTGACTGGAATATGAAAAACGTCCCGCATAAAAATGTCCATGTACGGGAAGCCCATTAGGTCACAATACAATACATGAACATTCATTACATTCATTATTGTGTGTGCTCTTGCGCCCTCTTGTGTCTCTAAGAGTAAACAATATTTACAGTCATGTAACCTGAGAACATAAAAATAGGCTTACATTTTAACACCCCCACTTGTACTCAGGTTGGTAACACAAAAACACCAAAACAAGATGAAACAAATGTGTACCTTTGGCTTACACATATTAGTCACCAAAAAGAAGACCTGCAAACTTTCCCAGTTTGAACTTGCTGACAGGCTTCGTCATCACATCAGCGACCATTTCATCAGTAGCACAATACATTAAATTCACCTTACCCTCATTCACAGTAGACCTAATAAAGTGATACCTAATGTCTATGTGTTTACAACGCTTTCTATTCACAGGATTTCTGGCAAGAGCAATCGTCCCCTGATTGTCTTCGTGTATTACCGTTTGTGTGTATTGGTAACCATCCATATTCTCCAGTAATTGTTCTAGGTAAAGGCATTCCTGAACAGTAGAAGCAAGTGCCATATACTCTGCTTCGCATGTGGAAAGTGCAACAGTAGGTTGCTTCTTTGCCTTCCATGAAACAAGTGCACTGTTTTCACTAAGACTAACACAGTATCCTGTGGTACTGCGGCGATCACTGGTATCAGCCGCCCAGTCTGCATCACTGTAGGCTTTTATACCAAGATTCTCAGTGCTTCTCCTAAAGGTTAAACCTTTGTCTGCTGTACCTTTAAGGTATCGCAGGACATGCTTCACAGTAACCCATTGCTCCTCTGTAGGCTCAGCTAGGTACTGTGACAGCCTGCTCACCACAAAACTCAGATCAGGCCTAGTGCAGGTCGTCAGGTATATCAGACTGCCCACGGCCTCTCTGTACATCCTGATATCTGTCATTTTAACTGCATCATTACTGTATTCGAGCTTTTGCTCACAAGGGGTATCTCTCACCCTGCATTCTGACATGTTGAAACGCTGTAGAATTTTGTTAATGTACTTCTCTTGTGACATCTTAATGCATTCATCAGAAAAATCAAAATCAATACCAAGAAAATGTTTGAGTTGCCCCAAATCTTTCATCTTGAATTGCTCTGCAAGCATCCCTTTCACCTTTTTCAGTTTTCCTTCATCGCTTGCAGCGATGATCAAGTCATCGACCCACACAATTATGATCACTTTCCCTTCTTTAGACTCTTGGGAATAAACACAGTTGTCAGCTTGGTTTTGTGTGAAACCATTTTCAGTTAAGCAATCATGTAAAACCCTGTTCCAGTTTCTTCCAGACTGTTTGAGACCATAAAGCGATTTCTCTAGCCTATAGACTACACCCTCTTTTTCTTCATAGCCCTCTGGTGGATTGATGTAGATTTCGTGGTCGATGGGGGCGTGTAAGAACGCGGTTTTCACGTCCATTTGGTGGACCAGTACATTTTCCTGCACTGCCTTCTGTAGCACAATTCTAACACTGGTTAGGTCTGCTGTTGGTGAAAACGTTTCCCCATAGTCTACCCCCATTTTCTGGCTGTAGCCCTTGGCGACAAATCGAGCCTTGTACTGGTCATTCCCATCGACACCAGACTTGATTGCGTAAACCCACCTACCCCCCACTGGTTTCTTGCCCACGGGTAGTGTTGTCGGGGTAAAGGTTTTATTCTCATTTAGAGACTGGATTTCCTCATTCATTGCTTTTCTCCATTCTTTTGAATTGTCTGACTGCATTGCTTCACCATAAGTTTGCGGAATGCCACAAACTGCTCTGCAGCAGTAGTCTACTGTGACATGCATCCCGTCACTATCACTGTCTTCTCTCACGAAGTCGCCTAGGTCATTTGGTGCCCTCCTTTCTCTTGTTGGATACCGCCTACTCTCAGGATCGATGCTTGTAACACTTCCAGTTTCATTATGCTCAGTAGACTCATTTGCTGCCCTTGGACTATCGCAATGTGGACTTTTACCGGGTTCATTTTGCTCTAGAGCCTTTTCTGCACTCCTGTTGACCCCCTGCGTCCCCCTAGTCCTGACTCTGTGCCCCACACCGTCATCATTTAGATCTGGCTCATCTGTCTGTGTTTGTTTTTCTGCAGCTGTTTTGCTCACAAATTTCACCAGCCTGTGTTTTTGCACTTTGTTTGTATTTGGGTGATACACCAAATACGCTGGGCTATTTTTATCGTACCCCACAAAACGCCCCTGATCACACCTGGAGTCAAGCTTTCCCTTTTCCTGCTCATAATTGTAGCAAACAGACCCGAATCGTTGCATTCTGGACACATTGGGCTTTTTGTTTGTCAACATCTCGTAAGGAGTCAGCCCTGTGCGCTTGTTCAAGCATCTGTTGCGTACCGTTGCTGCTGTTTGTACTGCGTAGTGCCAAAGGTGTTTTGGTAACTCACTTTCAATTAGCATGCACCTGCCCATCTCGAAAAGAGTACGCCACCCACGTTCTGCTGTTCCATTTTGGTGCGGTGAGTACGGAGCTGTCGTCTCATGCCTAATTTTGCTTTTCCTCAGCAGCGCCTGGAAATCACCACCTGTGAACTCAGTTCCAGTATCAGATCGCATACACTTCACCTTCCCATAAGGGGATACATCTGCAAGGAATTTTTCAGTTGCCTGCACTGCGTCACTCTTTTTCTTTAGGAAGTAAACAAATACTGCATTTGAGTAATCATCGGTAAAAGACTGTGCATATTTGTACCCATCTAATGACTCAGTGGCTATTGGACCTGCAAGGTCTGTGTGTATCATTTCTAAAGGAGCCTTTGCTCTGGCATCGGGGTTCCTATTTCTAGTTTGTGTAAACTTCCCTTGAATACACACCTCACACTCTTGCTCAGGCTTACTCATTTTTCCCTTGATCTGCATACCATCAACCACATCATGTAACCTAAGCACATCATCATAATTACAGTGGCCTAGTATCTCATGCCATGCTTGGATGTCGTGGGTTGCATTACACTTATCATCAGTTGACTCAATCTCAGTGTGCAGGTAGTACAATCTGCCAAACACATGAATGTCAAACCTGGTACCATACCTGGTTATCAAGACATCATTATCTTCTTTGAAGACGACTGTGGACCCATTGGTTGCTGCCTTCACCGAGAAAATGTTCTGCGGGTACGACGGCACATACAGAGCGTCCAACAGTTTCGCATTGCACCGCCGTCCACTGCTGTCGATGAGGGTAACCACTGCCGTGCCTCTCCGCTGAGCGACGCCGCTGCATCTGGTCCCATCAGCCAACTCGACGCTGTGAGTCTCCGGCCTGAAGGTGCTGTCGAAACTTGTGAACAAGGCGATGTCGTTGATGATGTGGGATGTGGCCCCGGTGTCCACCATCAGGCCCCTCTCCTGGATGGTGCGCGCCGGCTGCTGCTGGTCACTGGCCCGTCCGTCCGCCATCTTGAACGCGAAGTCCTCCTTTACCTCAGCATTCTCCGACACTTGGCTCACGCCGTCCCTTCGGCCTCTGTCTTTGTCTTTTCGTCTGCATGTCGTGTCCCTGTGTGTGTCACTTTTGCAAACACTACACCACGTCTTCTGTCGACACGCTCTCGCTCGGTGCCCCTTGGTCCCGCACTTCAAGCACACCATCTCGCTGTCGTCTTTGCCCGGTCCATGTGCGCTGCTACTGGGAGGTCGCCGTCC